>NC_088927.1:69140000-69257500 GCF_038396675.1 Hydra vulgaris | reverse complement strand
ATAATATATATATATATATATATATATATATATATATAGACATATATATAGATATATATATATAGATATATATATATGTATATATAAAAGAAATCAACAATCTAAACAAAACCGTAGAAATAATATCAATAGATAGAAAGTACGCTTACATTGTAAGCCATTTTATTTAATTCTTTTGTTACTTTTCCCGCTTCTTTTATCCGATTGTGTAAGATGATTTTTTTTTTCTAAAAAATTAAACTGAGATATTTGGAAAAATTATTTTACTTAGTAATATTTTCCTCACTTCTTTTATGCAATGTGCATAAGACTAATTTTTTTATTTCTTGAATTAAAATAGGATTTTTTTAATAACTTATATTGGATAACAAGCCACAACAACTGTCATTAAAATACCGCTAAAAGTTATATTGGGTATACCCAATATAACTTTTAACAATAATATATTATTAATATACCCAATAACAATAATATATTACCCTTTAACAATAATATAATACCCTTTTACCCCCTTAACAATAATATAATACCCTTTTAACAATGATATATTATTAATATACCCAATATAAATTTTAGCGGTTTTGTAATGCAAATTAGAGTGTTGAAAATCTATTTAACATATCAAATTTGCATTACAAAACCACCTGAACATAAATATATATATATAAATATGTATCTAATATATATATATATATATATATATATATATCTAATATATATATATCTAATATATATATATATATATATATATATATATCTAATATATATATATATATATATATATATATATATATATATTATTTTATAAAACACTCAGTTCCTTTATAAACCTACAAGAAAATAACAATTTTGTGTTTTGCATCTACACACTACCTTTTTAGACAGTAAGAGCGCCTAAAATAACGACTTTCAAGAAGGCCTCGCAAAAATGTTATTCTCAAGGCCTCGCGTTTTCTAAGGACGGCTCTGATATATATATATATATATATATATATATATATATATATATATATATATATATATATATATATATATATATATATATATATATATATATATATATACATATACATATATATATATATATATATATATATATATATATATATATATATATATATATATATATATATATATATATATATATATATATATATATATATATATATATATATATACATTTAGTTAAGTTGTTGATACCGTATAAACTAAAAAAACACAAATTTGCATTACAAAACCACTTAAACATGTTAACAAAAAAATATATATATTAAATTGATAAGCGTCTGACGTCATAAAATAATATTGCGCTTTTCACAATGGAATGAAGTAATTTATTTTAAAGTTTAAAGCGTGGTATGATGTGGCAAGATAATGAATGGCCCATATCATAACCACATCTATTTTAGCATGTGTTTATTTAAAGAGTATACCGCATAAAGTGGGATAATTATGTGGACCGCATAATGTGTTTCACACGTGGGCCACACTTATCATCAGTTTATATATCGATTAACATCTAGAATATAGTTTCACGCTTTAAATCCACTTATAAGCACTATGGCTACATGTGGCCCACATATACCTTTCTTGTCGGGTAATCAAAATCTTTCGCAAATGTATCAACGAAGTAGGTAGTCAAAATACAGATAATCTCTATTTTTGTTTCTCATGAGAAAGTTGAAGCAACCTGTTTACGAATTATGGTATCATTCCATGTTGGTTTCTTTTAATAACCAATTTGAAAAAAAATTTAGTTTATCCGATTTTATTCAAGATGGAAAAAATTGTTAAAAAGTTTTAATTAATGCAATATTTTTCTCAACGCTTTTGAAGATTATCTAGTTATTGATCACGATCATTTTTCAGGACAAGTTTATGGATTAGCTCATGAATATTGCAACAAAAATTTAGGCAGATATAGTCAACATTTATCTTGTCCTATTTTTGCTCACAACGCTTCTTTTGATAACCTTATTATGATTGTAGAAGGTTTAAAAAAAATTTTGGATATTCCTTTATACGGTCATTTGGCTGAATTTGAAACAAAACCTTTTAACGCTTTTATAAAATATAGCAGCATGGAAGATGTTTTTGTTATATCTAAAAATGTGAGCAAAGTAAATATTATCTGTATTGGTAAACATATTAAAGTTGTGGATAGCTTGAAAATTTTAAATTGTTCTTCAAAACAAGCCAGTAGTATGTTATCGCAAAAAGCTCAAAATCAAATTGTCAACACCATGTTGCATTATTTACGACCTTTTCATCCTGAAATTAATCATTTAACTGACAATATAGTGTTTAAAAACTGTTTTATTAAAAAAACATTATTTCCTTACTCACAAATAACTGATGAACTATTAAACATTGAATATAAAACAATACCACCTATTGAATTATTTGCTCAAAACGATTTGATGAAATCTAAAAATTTAGAAGAAGAAATTAAAAAATCAAAGAAGCTTATGAAAGTGTTCAAAAATTATGGAAGATTTTAAATTTGAAAACTTTTAAAATTCTTATTGCATATTTATACTGTGCTCGACACAGTTGTATTAGGTTCTGTTATGATTGACTTTGATGAAAGAACATTTGAATTTACAAAACTTCATATTCTTAATCATGTTAGCATTTTTAGTTATACAAGCAAATTAAATTCTGCCGTCAGTTTTATTCCTGTTTAATTTCCTCCAACAAACGAACATCAAAAAATGATTGAGTATTCGAGGTAGCATGTCAACCAACGGTACACAAAAATTCGCCATTGATACAGATCATTTTGAACCTAAAATAAAAGAACTCAAATTAAATAGTCTATTAAGAGGTTGTTTAATTTTTATGGACGAAAATGGTCAATACGGAGAAGCTCAATTAAAACCTTTATCTTTTCACATGAAATATTCTTTTGATTTGAAATGTATTACTTTAGACGATGTGATTTAAAAATATCATCGCGTAAATTTAAACGGATTCTCAACTAGTGCTTTAGTCCATTGTCAAATTACCATGAAACCAGAATATCAAGATCAAGTAGGCGGTTTTTCACCCATGGTAAAAAAAGAAATTATATCATTACAAGATTATTCTCCAACTGAAATTGTATCTAAACGTTATCTCAAAAATAATGGAACCTATGGTATAGAAAAAGATAAAACTATTAAATTGGTCATGAAGAATTTTTAGACACTTTAATATGGTTGACTACATGTTGCGGATGTGTTGTTGAAAAAATTTATAAAGTACTTCCTTTATGGCGTTATCCTTTAGCTCAAAAAATGGTAAAAAGAAATATGGAAAAAAGAAAAGATGCTATTAAAAAGGGTGACAAAGTAGTCAATGCATCTTGCAAATTACAAATTAACGGACATTACGGAACATTAAGCCAACAAATTGCGCAAAAATTAAATACTACTTTTATCAATCACGAAGAAAAAGCATTTGAAAATATCATTGAAAATTTTCAAAACATTCGTCGTGTTTTAATTCAAGAAGGTCAAACGGATAAAAATATTAAATTGTTACTTCCTTTTCATTTTCAAAATTTATTATATAACGATTTAATGTTTATTGGTGTTGAACCTGAAAGATATAAATTAGACATTTTAGAAAAAAATGTTTGTTTAGATTGTTACGACACTGCCGATTTTAATTATGACGATTATTTTAAAGAAATTCTTTTCAATTTAATTAAATTTATTTTATCTTAAAACTTTTTTATCATACAAATATAAAGAAATTTTTCCTTTAAAACATCTCTCTTCTTTTTATCAGTGCCGTAGCATGGGACATGGGAGGCAGAGCACTCCCTTAAATCTATCCTTACAGACCTTCAATTTTAAAAATCTTTGATTATTAGGTATATATATATATATATATATATATATATATATATATATATATATATATATATATATATATATATATATATATATATATATATATATATATGTATATATATATATATATATATATATATATATATATATATATGTATATATATACAGATATAATATATATATTATATATGTATATATATATATTGTATATATAAGTATATTTATATATATATATATATATATATATATATATATATATATATCTATATATATACAATATATGTATATATATATACACATATATAATATATAAATAAAATTAAATGGAGCCGTCAAATTTCAAAAAGTTTGTTTCTGAGAGGAACTTTAAGTTTAATGAATGGAGGTGAATGGGGATGGAAGGTGTAATATGTATTTTAAAAGGTACTTTTAACATTGAAAAATTAAGTAAGCCTTTTTTATAAAATAGAAATACTAATATGTATGGTTCTTTGGTATGTGACGGAATATACTTTAGAACCTACAGCCATCAGCTAAGCCATCTTTTTACTCATAAAAATCAGCCTCTTTATTTAAATTATAGAACTAACTATTTGGCGACATTCCAGATAACTTCTAAGCTACTTTTTATTTATATTAGCATGAAGTATCTGTGTAAAACATCATTAACTTAGAATGTTAATTAATGCATCGGCGTAAATAATATGCCATTTTTCTAAAATTTTGTTCACTTGATGATTATTTATATTCCACGCATGGTTTTTGTGACGGTATTCGGAACCTGTGATGTTTTTAAGGGTTGCACTTCATTCTATAATACTTCCTTGATCAAGCTGAATGCTTCAAGAAAAAGAACAGTTTTATAAATAAAGGGAATTTCAACTTCATGAAAATTTTTTACAAACAAGTAATGTAAAAAGCGGTTGACAATGTTTATACTTTAATTTCTCTATAAAAAAAATATTCTTAAAGAACGTAATTATAACCCTAATTTAATGTCTAAGATTAAAAAAAAACAGATTTGCGGGCGTTTTGGATCAAGTTTCGGTAAACTTTTGCATTGCTTAAAAAAAAAGCTTTTGCAAGTTTTAAAAGCGAATATGACCGCCGTGATCCAAAAAAAATGCGTTTCATTAAATTATTTATTAACGTAAAACGTGGTTTTCAAATATTGCTTTTGTCAACCCTTTCGTTTTGGTAACATTAACACACCAATATTATGATATTAATAGAATAATAATAAATGGCAAGCAATTAAAGTAATTGGTGTTAAGTGGTATACAACTGATTTTGGAGACTTCCTATATGTATTTTGTAAATAATGTGGTACTCCATGTCACGGGAGCTCAAACTACGCTATTAACACTGGAGCCAAACTGATGATTTTTTAATAATCATAAAAATAATAATAATAATAATAATAATAATAATAGTATTATTTCTTTGCCTCAGCAAAACTTAATATATAAAATAAAAAGGTAAAATTAGAATGTATTAATTACAAACGAAATTTTCGACCTTTTCACACAAGTATATATAACGCTCTTCATACATTTCTAAACACACAAACGTTAGACTTTTTTGAACCTTTATTTTTGATAAACAAATAAACAGTATCTTAGAACAAAATTGTTGTCGGATTTTGGTATACTTTGTTTATTATTTGACAAAATATTATACTTTACATATTTCAGGTTATTGTTAATTTTAATTAATTTCTTTTTATTCATAATTTTTAATAGTAACGGTTCGTGAAGTTAAACAAACGCAATATATTAATGCAATTGCTGTGTAATCAATAGTATGAAAAAGTTTATTGCAATTCAATATATATACTGTATATAATATAATACTGTATATAATATGGGAAAAATGTACTAAAATCTAACAAAATATCGTTTTCAATCTCAAAATATTGTAAGATGTCAGTTTCTCCTGATGAACTAGAGAAGATTGAATGCAGTATGCTAAATTGATAACTGACATTTTTTGCTTACGACACACTAAAGGGGACTATGAACTACCAACTAATAACGTCTATTCAGCTGTTTTATCCATCAACCATTTAAAAATTGTGGATATAAAGAAAACTTTGGTTTATATTCCGGATGAAAAGCTCCGATTTGTGGATTTGCTGCCTTTCTGCGGTTAGCGATTCATATATATATATATATATATATATATATATATATATATATATATATATATATATATATATATATATATATATATATATATATATATATATATATATATATATATATATATGAATCGCTAACCGCAGAAAGGCAGCGAATCCACAAATCCTCATTTTACATTTTTTTCTAGTTATTCATCAGTTAGTAGGGGTCTGAAAGCTATATATATATAATTTTTTTAATGTATTTTTTTATGAGTGCTTTATTTAGTCAACACTAACTAAATAATGCTATTTTATTGTTTTAAATTCATAAAGAAAGACACAGTACAATTTAAGAACGTTATTTATTCAGTTAGTTGATCTTCTAGAATGGACGCAGTAGTTACAGGCCATAACGTAATTTCATTCCAAAATCGGAGCATTTCATCCGGAATATAAACCAAAGTTTTCTTTATATCCACAATTTTTAAATGGTTGATGGATAAAACAGCTGAATAGACGTTATTAGTTGGTAGTTCATAGTCCCCTTTAGTGTGTCGTAAGCAAAAAATGTCACTTATCAATTTAGCATACTGCATTCAATCTTCTCTAGTTCATCAGGAGAAACTGACATCTCACAATATTTTGAGATTGAAAACGTTATTTTGTTAGATTTTAGTACATTTTTCCCATTAGAGTCATTGCTTAAGCATTTTCTCAAATAAAATTTGGACCACCAGGCCTCATTGAAGGCTCTCAGGGCCGCCGAGAGCCTTCAAGCCGCCCGGGACAAAACTTATTTTGGCGCCCTTATAGATTTCGCTTCATATATATACTTAACATAGAAGCAAAAAAATACATTCTGCCTTTATAGCTACTTTAACTTTATTTCATTTTTTGCTAACTAACCACAGCATAAACAATTCCTAATTTAAATAAAATTTTCGAGCTTTTTTCGAGGCATAATTATAAATTACTCCATCATATGACAATGATTTCGCGAGATCATTTTCAATAGACAACATCATAAGATTTGAAAGTTGCTCGTGTCCCATGGTGGCTCTGAAGTAATTTATAATCTTAAGTTTACTAAAAGATCTTTCACCCTCTGCAACGGATATTGGCATTGTATGAAAGATGCGCAAAAGTATGCATATCGACGGGAAAATTGGTTGTAAGCCTTTGGAATATATTTGATTTAAAAGATTGAGAGAGTTGCCTCTATTGAACAAGGAAGATGCTTTCTACTAGTCAAAGTGACAAATTTCCTCAACGAACGAATGCGACCTAGGTCATCTAGAAGTTGTTGAATGAGGATGACTTCTTCTTCAATTGTGATTGACTCCGACTGGAGACATCGACTAACATCATCAATATTTTGCAGTGTCTTATACCAAATGGTCAGGAGAACTACTGATTCAAATAATTTAAAATATTTTCCCAACGATTTTGCTTGATTTAGCATTTCCGCAGTTAGGTCAAGTTGATTAACGGTACTATCCAAAGCAGCAATGATTTCTCGTGGTTTTTTCACTAAAAGTTTTACAGGTGCAATGTGCGCTGACCATCTAGTATCTGAGAGCTTGTAAAGTGATAAAGCAGTTTCTTCAAGAAAAACTTTCCATCTTGCTGGGCTGCAACTAAAGAACACGTAAAGGGCTTGGATTTTGCCAAAAAACGTTTTGATCTCAGCGCAAGACTCAGGAGCTTGAACTCCAGCTAAATTTAAACTATGCGCACCGCAAGAAATGTATAAAGCGAACGGATTTTTTTCCAATATATGAGCATGGGCTCCATTATAGATACCAGCCATATTAGAACAATTGTCGTACCCCTAAAACATTGCAAATTAAATAAGCAATATCTGCACCTTTCTTTTTCTCCATATCTTCAACGCCGAGAAATCGTTCTTTAACTTCCCAAATCATCTTACCCGAATTGAATCGCACAAATCGAAGAATAAACGTGATTTGTTCGGTGTGAGATACATCTGGGGTCCCATCGGTAATTATCGTAAAATATACGGCATCTTTTACTTCTTTCACAACTGCTTCTTGAACTAATGTAGCGCATTCACTGATAAATTCGTTTTGTGATTGCCAGGAGAGATAGTGAGCTTGCATTCTGGTTCCCTTATTTTGATGACGAGTAACTGTTTCAAGATGATTTTTTAATGTTTCGTTGTGACGAGAAATAAGTTCAAGGCAACTGAAAAAGTTCCCTTTCTCGTTCTTCTCCATCGATGAATATTGCCCTAAAACAATAATTTCCACGTTAGTTAAATGTATATCATAGAAGTTCTGTAATAAAAAAGAACTTATTCTTAATTATTTAGAGTTCTGGCCTAGAATATTTACCTCTAAATGATAAGTTTTAAGATGCTAAAAATAAAGTTGCATCTAAAATACAACGAAGTATTTCACGCCATCTGGCTACTTCCTTTCCTAGTGCCATTTGGAACTCTGAGTCAATTCCGTGCTGATTGACAAGAGCTGAGTACAAAGTCTTCCAAGTGAGATAATGACTTTGATGAACTGGGTTGCTATGATGACTTTTGATACGATCACTCAATTTTCTCCAATCATTTCTTATTCCTCCATTTCAGCGAAGAAGAAGAGGTTGATCCCCATTGGATCCGGAATTTTCACATCCAAATAAAGAACACGGAAAACAAAGAAGAGAGTTAGACGATGGGCTCCATATCAAATAATCTCTTTGAACTTTTTCTCCATTAGGCAATGCAATCAAAAGAACTTCTTTTGGGAAGGCCCTGTTATTAGAAGCATCTCGTGGAAAATTATCAGGTAAAGTTGACGGACCTTTTTTGATTATTTCTTCTTTTTCTTTTTGCTCAAGAATCGATGGCCAGAGTGCTGGGTCATTTTCAACGCCTGAATTTAAAAAAATGAATTAAAACTTAATAGTTAATTAATTACTTAACTATTTTGAATTATTGTTTGTGTAAAAACCTTTATTTTCTTCGGGTTTCAATTCATCATTAAAATTGTCGTCAGTTTCATTTTCCACTGAACCAAGAGAATGTAGATCAACGATATCCTCAACGCAATCATCATTATCATAATACAATAATTCTATTGTTTGTTCTGATTTATTTAATTCGGCTGACTCGAAAAAAGAATAATTTTTATTTGTAAATTGCTTGGAAAATTATATATATACATACTATTATTATTATATATATAGATTATATATACATATATATGTATATATATATATATATATATATATATATATATATATATATATATATATATATATATATATATATATATATATATATATATATATATACATATATATATATACAGTATGCGACAAAAGTGTTTACATGTTTTTGAAAAATATTCTTTTTTAAAATAAATGATTGAAATACATGTTTATATATCAATATATATATACCAAAATAAAGGTAATTCATTGTAGTTTCATGTTTTGAGCCTGAATTTAAATGAATGAGAAGTGTTTATAGCAAATTATTTATTGAAACAAAATGTCAGATGTAAACAGTTTTGTCGCAATTTATGCTATTATTAATTTTAATGCGAAATTATTACTTTGTGTAGCCTCCACGACTTCTAATGACTGCTGCAATTCTCGCAGACATGCTACCAATCAACTTCTTGCATTCTTCAACAGTTATCGAACTCCAAACATACTCAACTCGTTCCCATAATTCTTGTCGACTGACTGCTCTTGTTTCATAATTATAAACTCGATTCTTCACAATAGACCAAAGATTCTCGATCGGGTTAAGATCGGGACTTTGCGCAGGCCACTCTAGAATCTTAAATTTCTTCGAATTTAGGAATTCTAATGTGATTTTTGCCTTGTGCTTTGGATCATTGTCTTGCATAAAAAGTGTCGAACGAATTTGCTTTCGCCATCCTCGTAAACTAGGCAAATAGCCATTGTTTAAAATGTCAATATAATGTTTCGCGTCCATTATTCCATCAATTTTTACGATTTTACCAACACTAGACGAGGAGAAACATCCACAAAACAACAACTTTCCGCCGCCATGTTTTACTGTTGGAATAAAGTCACGATCAGAAATTCCTTCTCCAGCTTTTTTCCATACATATCGAATGCCATCAGAGCCAATCAAGTTAATCTTGCTTTCGTCTGTCCAAATCACCTTACTCCACTCAGCAAAAGTCCAGTTTTCATACTTCTTTGCAAATTCCAATCGTTGTTTACGATGTTTCGGTGTTAGTAGTGGTTTCTTGATCTTCTTTTTTGCCTTGAATCCAGTTCTCTTGAGTTCTCTCTGCACTGTTCGAGTACTTACCACGCTACCTTGAGCATTATTTAATTGTTTCTTTACATCGTGTGCTGATTTTGCTTTATTTGTCATGATTAATCGAGAAATTGTTCTCTGATCTCGAGTAGTGAAAATTTTCTTGCGTCCATTTTTGTTGCATTTCTCCTCTATATCGTCTCGCTTCTTAATTTTATAGACTAAACAATAAGATATATAAAGTTCTCGTCCTATCTCACGAAGAGACAATCCTGATTTAAGCTTCTAAACAGCTAAATTTTCAATTTCTTTCGACACTTTCTTCATTCTTTCAATTATATATTTTCTGTTGTTTACATTACGAATTTTAAGTTTAAATAAACCGTTTATTACTAATTGAGATATGTTTTATTTAAACAAATTAAAAATATAGCCACAAAGTATTAATTTCGCATTAAAATTAATAATAGCATAAATCGCGACAAAACTGTTTACATCTGACATTTTGTTTCAATAAATAATTTGCTATAAACACTTCTCATTCATTTAAATTCAGGCTCAAAACATGAAACTACAATGAATTACCTTTATTTTGGTATATATATATTGATATATAAACATGTATTTCAATCATTTATTTTAAAAAAGAATATTTTTCAAAAACATGTAAACACTTTTGTCGCATACTGTATATATATATATATATATATATATATATATATATATATATATATATATATATATATATATATATATATATATATATATATATATATATATATATATATATATATATATATATATATATATATATATATATATATATATATATATATATATATATATATATATATATATATATATATATATATAGATATATATATAGATATATATATATATATATATATATACATATATATAAATATATATATATATATATATATATATATATATATATATATATATATATATATATATATATATATATATATATATATATATATATATATATATATATATATAGACCTATATATCTCTACGAACTCAACTTTAAATCAGAATTTTGATTACAAGCTTTGTAAAACCAACGTAATTCTTGGAGCATTTGTTTATTTTTTTCACATTCTTTCGCCCTTTTGGAAGCCAATGCCCTATTTTTGGCACCAGAAAGTTTTTTACGATTTGTTATTAATAGTTACTGTAAATAACCGTACGCATCAATAAAATAATAGCATAGTCAACTACGCAAGCACATAAAAAAACTATACACTCAATCTCAAAATGCTCAACGAACATTTTTAATTTAATAGCGTTTAGAGTACGAAATCAATGATGAGTTCGTATTTTAAACTTTTTTCGATGAATTAAAAATAATGATATAACGCGAGTAATATATACATTTCAATTATGACATTTTAAGATTAAAAAAAACATTTTTATTTTACTTCGGCATCTGGTGCCCCATCAACATCTGCCGCCCGGGACAAACTGTCCCATTGCCCCCCCCCTTCCTCTCGGCGGCCCTGAGTGTAGTTAAAAGGAAATATTTCTGTTTCCTTATAAACATCTCATACATTATTTTTACGTTCAAAATAGCTGGTAAGTATTCTTTATCTCTTCCAGTCTAGTGTTCAGCTTCTGTAGGATATTGTTCAATATGAGCTCTCCAACGAGCGATTACAGTGCTAGGAATAGCATTAACAGAAACATTTCTACCTTTTTTATCTACTGGAGTTTTGCTTAGCTGCAACAGATGCGAGAGTCTGTAACACTGTTTGAAAGTACATTCGTATGAATTCATAAATCCATTTTTACATGTCTTAGTATGAACCCCATTGTGCATAATATGGTACTTCATTACGAAAGATTTAGGTTTTGCAGAAGAAGAAACTGGTCTAGATCTTTGAGGGTTAACTGGGGAAACCCTGACGTGAAATCATAGTAATCAGGAATATTCAGGTGAAAATATTGTTTTTTTGCTAAAAAAGATGTATATATATCTTATACTGCTAATTTAGGTGAGCAGTGTGACGCCATACTAAAATAGCCTGCTGCCGGTGGCTTCAGTACATACATCAACTGACAAATAGCCTGACTCGCAGAGGAGTGCTGCTACATCAACCGAGGGTTTGGGATGGGGAAGCAATCTTTTTATTCATTATTCTTCGTTTTCTTCTTCTTTTCCTAAAAAAGCCGTATCAATTTAGATAAGCAAAAAAAGTAAGCAAGAGCTCACATAAATATGCTATAGTAGATATTAATACATATATATAGTTATTAATATATATATATATATTTATATATATATATATATATATATATATATATATATATATATATATATATATATATATATATATATATATATATATATATATATATAAATTCATAAATGAAGAAAATACAATTATTCACGGTACTAGTAGTTTCATGCCTTGTATATTACGAATATTAGTATATTATGCTTTATATTAGTACATCATGCTTTTAGGGTTAATATTAGTATATCATATCATGAAGTATATCATATATCATGTAGTATATCATATATCATATGGTATATCATATATCATATAGTATATCATATATCCTATAGTATATTATATATCATATAGTATATCATATATCATATAGTGTATCATATCATATAAGATCATTAGAATATCATGCCTTGTATATTAGAAATCCATGCGTGAATTTTCATTTCATATGATTATTTATGGATGAAGGTTATCCACCCTTAAAAGTTTTAAATAAACTTTCAGGGACCCTTACAAAAATGTCCGCGCAGAATTTCAGGGTCCCTATTATTATTTATTTGCAATTTATTTATAGTTGACATTTTTATACACAAGTTAAGCAGCTCTGTATTAGTCTAATTAAAGTCTACTCAAACAGTTATAAAAAGTTCAAGAAAAATACTGAATAAATCAATTGTAAAAATCAAAAATAACGACTTATTTAAAGCTTGCATAAATTAAACATGCGACTTTATAAATTCAATGTCTTTGACATAGGTCATGCAGATTTTTTGACATAGGTCATGCAAGGACAGTGTTTCGGAATCCAATTTTTGATTTTTAATATAAATTCTTTCAGAGTTAATGCTGATTTGCAACTCATTGATACAGAATTCCATATTGATGATCCCGAATGCGAAAGGGACTCTTGACCGTATTTCATAGTTTGTATATTGTTATATGTAAATTTATCCTCTTTTAGAAAAGTATTGCAAAAACGAAAAATCTCTTCCATCGATTTGGGGCAAGCCTCAATTTAACTTTGAAAATTTCCATAAGCAATACATGTAAATTTCTGTGGTGTATAGTTTTCGAACCATTTTTTATAAGTAGTTCTTCAAAACGAGATTGATAGTCTTGATGCATAATTCTAAGGGCTCTTTCGTGTATTCTGTTAATACGATTGTTAAGTTTTCTGCTATGAAACAACCAAACTAATGGACAATAAGAAAAATGAGATGTAATAAAAACGTTAAGTATAAGTTTTCTTCGATTCAAAGACATAAAAAAGCGAGTCTGGAGAACGCGTTAACTTTTTGACTTGCTGATTTACATAAATTGTTAACATGGTTGTCAAAGGAAAGTTTATTATTAAACATTATACCAAGTAATTTTTCATGATCAGATGAGATTATTTTCCTATCACAGATGTTGACTTAAAGAGAGCTTGTTTTACTAATAATAATAACATGGTATTTATCTGGATTAGGTTTCATAACACTATTTTCAAATCATGAAGAAAATTAATATACAGCGTTTTTCAGGTCTCTCACATTAGAGTTTAAGTCATTTTTTGCACTGAAAGGAGTATTATCATCAGCATTTCCTGCAATATCAACTTTGGGTAAATATAGAAATAGATTACTTATGAAGCTTTTAAATAGTAATGGACCTAAAATTGAGCTTTGTGGAACGCCAAACAAAATATTAGAGGAAGAGCTGTATTGATCATTTATTTTTACTCTCTGTTTTCTATTACTATAATACGATTCAATAAACTTTAATGGCTTTCTACTGAGACTATATAAATTCAATTTAGCAATAAACAAAGCATGCGGAATGCAATCAAAAGCTTTTGAAAGGTCTGTAAACAAAACCTCAAAATGTCCTTTTTTATCTAGGTATTTTCTCCATTTCTCAGTCATAGATATTAAACATTGTTGAGCGTTGTGGTATTTACGAAAACCGTATTGGTGTTTAGAAATTTTTTTTCAAAAAAGCTGTTAATATCCTAATATATACACTTTATATACACCTTTGATATCTTTGGTAGTATACTGATAGGTCAGTAATTGTTTTTTTAGTTTTTGAACCTTTTTCATGCACTGGTAAAACATCTGCATTTTTTAACTGATCGGGGGAAGCAACTATTTCAAACGACTTTGTTATAGTCATAGTAAACAAAGTTGGTAAAAATATCAAAGTTTTATTTTATGATTTTAGTTGGTATGTCACATTAATATTTTTTTATCTGGTCAATTTTTTTTGCTTTAAATGTAAAAGATGGTGAATTTTTATATAATTTTTGTATCTCAAGTATACTTAGGTATGTTGAGTATTGAATTATGAAGTCCTCCAACGGTTCAAATATACTTAAAATAGCAACTTCAGGAATTGGCTTTATACAAAGTCGTTGAAGTGGCTATTAAATATATGTGCCACCGACGCTTCATCCGATATGATGGTGTCACTTTCAACTAATATAATTTTTCAATTTAATGAAGAAACTTCCTGAAGGCAGAACTTTACTGTTTTCCAAAATAGTTTATTATCAGTGATTTTGTTGAAAGATTTTCGTAAAATAACTTTTTGGTTTTTCTAAATAGGCCCACGCAAAAGTTACTTCGACGATTAAATGCAATTTTAGATGGATATGATTTTTCCACTTTACAATGATTTAAAAGTTGAGACCTGGTCATAATGGCTTAATTAACTCTTTGATAATCAAAAGTGCTTGATTTTTTCTTACATATCTTTTGTTTTGAGGCGCGTGTTTATTCAATGCGATTAATACGTTGCTTATAAATTATATTATTTATATCATTATTTATATCATTATTTATATCATTATTTATATCATTATTTATATCATTATTTATATCATTATTATATCGTTATTTATATCATGGCTTAGGAGGTTTTTTTCCTTTATTTCTTTAATTAGGTGACATATGTTTTGTTATCAAACTTTTTATAGCTTTGGTAAGTGACACTCTTTCTGGGTTGTTCTGGAAAATTACATTTGATTACCGTTGATATTAAATTATGGAAATCAGATAATCCTATATCCATTGCGGTGGAGTGGCAGAAACTTGAAGAGTTATTAGTAAGAATAAGGTCAATTGTTATTGGATTGATTAGGTTTTTAAAACAAGTGGGTTCCTTTATGATTAATTTTAACTCGTAAATACGAAAAAATTCTTCCATATACTTGTTGCTTATTTCGGCGTTGAAGTCTCCCATTATAATAAAATGTTCTTATTTTCTTGAAGTGTAAATTTTTTCCAATATTATTAAGAAATTTATTTACTAAAGAGTTTTTAGGGTTATAGCAACATGCTATTAACCTTTTTTTTTTTTCCGAAGATTTATTTCAACAAAGAAACATTCATGGTTAACATCATCACTTAATTTAACCAACATTTGTGATACAATATCTATTCTTATATACAGCATAAAACTTCCACCATTTTTGTTCGATCGAACCAGTAGGATTGGCAGAAACCTTCAATTTGAAACTTAGTTGAAGCGAAAGAATCGTCAAGTTTAGTTTTAGTTATTAATATAATATCAACTTTGTCTCAAACTAATTCCTTTAGTTATTCAAACTTATTCCTAATGGAATAAGTTTGAACAACTAAAGAAATCAGTATTAGAATTAGTAAAAGGAAATAACAACCCTTAAGGGCTAGCCCTAAAGCAACTAAAAAAAAAAAGTTATAACGCGTTACTACTCAAAAGATAAGTAGTAAAGCGTGGTTGTTTTTAAGTATAAATAAATCTTTTTTAAATAAAATATTAAAAATATTATTATAACTACTATTACGATGCATACTACATAAACTTTTATTCATTAAACATTTCTTACATGCTATATATATTAATTACTATGCTGTTATATATATATTACAACAATTCTATATATATTACTTATTGTGCTATACAGTGGCGGCGTTAGGGTAGGGCCTGGTTGGGCGATGGCCTAGGGCGCCGAATATAAAGGGGCGAAACTAATTGGTTATTTTACCCTTTGCCTTTTTTTTGAATGGGGTTAAATTGAGCTAGGGGCGCCGTAGAAATCTCCCCCAGGGCGCTGGTAGTGCTAAAACCGGCATTGGTGCTATAAATATTAATTACAATGCTATTCAAAATACAAGATATTAATATTTATTTAAAGTCCTTCGCTTTTATTGTCGTTATTATCTTTGTTGTCCTCTTTACTTCCCTCGTCACTGTCTGTGACGTCACTATCTGTATCTTTCGCCTCAGTCGAAACTGCTGTTTATCTTACATCACATTACATTTCACATATATATTGGACATTTTTGTGTACCAGTTAATTTTTTACATGTAGTAAAAAATTACCTGGTACACAAAAATGTTACAAAAGTAGATGCATCCACTATCAAATAGCCTGACTCGCAAGGGAGTGTTGCTACATCGGCTGAGGGTTTGGTTTGGGTCAGTATTAAGAGCAGGTTTAGGATTAGGGTTACGGCAAAGTTTAAATATGGTTATATTACTGCAATTAATCGTTTTTGTAAATAGATGAAAGTAAAAATGAAAAATGATATATAATAAATAAATAAAAATAACAAAAATAAATATTAAAAGTATATTTTTATAACAAAATAATAAATTTAAATATGTATTAATAAAAATAGAAATGAAATAAAAACTAAAAAAGTATAAAAATATGATAAAAATGGTATAAAAAAGTAAAAAAAATACAAAACCGGAACAGAAGAAACATGTACCCGTAAACGCAGACTAGGAGTGGAATGCAAGAAGCAAACTTAAAATTTGAAATCTTACTTGAAGTCTAAAAATTGATTTGAGCTAATGCAAAGAGAGAACTTGAACTCAAGTTGTACTTGAAAACGGGCCGTTTTCGAGTTGGACTTGAAAAGCCAACATAGAAAAGCAAAATATTTTCTGAATGCAAGATGCGGACTTGAAATTTTAAGTTATACTTCAAATCTGAAGTCTGACTAAAGTGTAATGCAAGAAATAAACTTGAAATTACTTGGTTCTTGATAAATCAGATTTCAAGTCGTTTTTTGAAGTTCAGAAAAACAAGTCTTGAAAGCAAACTTAAAATTAAAAAATTGCCATTATCATTTTGTAAATAATGTTAGCAATAATATTAGCAACTCCGCAGGATTTTTTTATAATTCAAATATTCATATATAATTGATGTCATTGTATAGAACTTGAGAAGAATTAAAAAAAGAGGGGTCATTCAGCCTTTGAAATGATGCGGATCAAAAGTTATAGAACTTTTTGTAGTGGGCTTAAAGTATGGAAAATTTGCAGTGTCATGGCACCGAAAATGAGAGTATTTTTGGATCATATTGACTTTTGAATAACTTTTGAACCGTTATTACATTTGACTTAAAATTTTCCATAGTGATCCAACAACTATAAGAAAATAAAAAACCAAAATTTTTTTATTAACCTGTCGGGCTTGTCTGGAACCATCCATTTTACAAACTGAAGGGTTTTATATTAATTAGAAAAGTTAGGAGAATAAAATTTGGGTCATGTTATAATTGCACCATGCAAATATGCATAATGGAAGTCAAATATTACATCATTTGAAAGTTATTGTATGAATTAGTACATAGTACTACTAATATATGTTGATATATATTTTCAACGACAACGACAAGCAAGTCCCTAGTAGCCCTGTGGTGCGACGGACTTGCGTATATTTTTTAAAAGCATGGGTTAATAGCCAGCACATTATATTATAAACCACGAATTTATTATTTTAATTCGCATGAGTTAAAATGTCAAACGCGCATGCGTTAAACAGCATTGTTAACGCTCTTTAGATATTGTAAATATTTGTGTTGGACATTTATATAAACTGGAGACATGTAAATATTATTTGTTTTTGAAATATATAATAATGATTGTTTTAAAAAAAAAAAAAAAAAAAAAAAAAAAAAATTACAGACCGGTCAGCGAAATTATTGAAAAATAACAGACCAGTCAGTAAATTACAGAAACAGGGCTGTGCAAACCAAATGGACAAATTGACTTCAAATGCATTTGATGGTTTTGAACCGATTTATATTTGACTTGAAATTTTAAATAGTGATCCAATTTTTATTTAATCTATTGGGGTTATCCAGATTTGTTAATTTTACAGACTGAAGGAAAAAATATTTAGGGTTACACTATAATTACTCCATGCAAATATGCGTAAAGGAATAATGGAATCAAATAAAACATCATTTTTAAATAATTGCCTAACTTACAATCCGGTCAGTAAATTAGTGTGAAAGGGCTGCACAAACCTATTTGGCAAAGTGACTTTAAATTTTTTTATATTTTTGAACCGTTATTACATTTGATTTGAAACTTTCTATTATGGTACAAAGTTATATGAAAATTAAATCCCGTAATATTTTTTAAATCTGTTGGGATTATTCAGAATCGTTTAGTTTACAGACTGAAATGTTTTTACTTATTTACCGAGTCTTGGAGAATAAAATTTAAGATTATATTACAAAAACTCCATGCAAATATGTATAAAGGATTATGGAATTCAATTAAACTAACACATCTTTTAAAAACTATTACTTAATTTACAGACCGGTAAGTAAGTTACTGCGTAAGGGCATTAAAATCTGTCGGAATTATTCAGAATTACCTATTTAACAGGCAGACTGAAGATTTTTTAATAATGTTAAAATTTAATTTTAAATAAAAATAATTTACAGCTAATGAACTTAATTACAATAGTCTATTTAATAGTTAGATTATGGCCAATAACCAAACTAACAGTTTTGATAAACAATCCAGAGTCCAATTCAGAGAATGAACCTTAAATTTTGAGTACTTACAACAACAATAGCAGGTATAACACCAGAAACTCTACCTAAAAATGTAATAAAATTATTATTAAAAACACAAATACATAATGTGTTAAAAATATTTTGTTTATTCATTTCAAAAATTATAAGTTAAAATAAATTATAAATTAACAATTCAAAATAAATAAATATAAAATAAGAAACTTACTCTATAAGAATCTTTATGTGAACTATTGAGAACACATAAGATAAAGAAATGAAAACAACATAAAAAAAGTTTGTTGGTTTCTAGTGAATGATTAGAAATAGCGAGTTCCAGTAACAAAACAACCTAATAATTAGACAATTTTAAATTAACAATAGACAACTGCGAGAAGGTAAGCCAAGTTGTCTATCAACACAAAACATCACAACAATAACATCGCAATCACAAAACATACAGACCTGTGGCACTAAACTGCTGCTAATTTACTCTAGTGTCACCACTTAGCTAACAATGTTAACTTCTATCCTCAACCATCTACTGTTTTTAACCAACATCAATGATCATCTCAGAAAGCTCACAGGTATTTGTTGATGACATATCAAACATATGGATTTCAATTATCTTGTTAACATCTCGGATTACCTTTTCATAATCATGGAAACTTCATATACAAATCATCGCAAAGTTATTATTTTTATACAATATTATAGTACTATATTGTTTACTAAGTGCTGCAAGTTCTTTGGAATCCGCTCCAATCATCTTGTTTTCCTAATTCAATAATTTTAAATATTTTAAGTTGTCTATTAATCATTATCTTGCTCTATAATCTTCATATTAGCTCTTCCAGTAACTTTCAACTCTTAAAGTGGTTCCTTACAGCCTTTTTGAAAATAAAGATTATTTAAAAAAAAAAAAAAAAACTTATTTTTGCATGATTTAACAAAGTATTATTTAAGCTCTGATGTTTCTCTCAATGATGCTTCTTTTGATGTTATTGGTTTGTTACCTTCTGTTAGATGTTCTATCCATACTTCTAGCCACACTAGTGAATTTGTTCCAAAAGATGTTTCTGCTTCCCAAAAAAACTTTAGCTGCTGAATTTTGTAGTGAAATGAACCTTTTATCAAAAGCTCAAGCTAGAGAGGTTATGCTAAATAGCACACAATATTCTTCGTACAGATGGCACAAAGTACAATTTTAATGAAGTCAGTAGTTTTCAAGTCACAACATCATCTAGTAGCTGCACATTAGGGATAGAAGATATGTTATCGGGCGAGGCGCAACCTTACTTTGGTGAGCTAGAAAATTTATTCACTGATATGGCTCATTTATTTTCTCCTGAAAAGAACAACTGATCTTAGAAAGCTCATTTTTTCTTTTAAATCTTTGATGACAGATTGCACTGTTGATAATTCAAGTTTTTTTAACCAATTTAAACATTGGAGAGAAGTAATTTGCCTTTTGTTGTTGAAAACTATAATCGGCTTCCTTTAAATGAAGGTTTAAAAATTTCACAAATGTATCATGTGGTTTACACAGTGTAGGGGTATACGCTGAAAAAGCAATCATAGAATGGGAAAAAGTAGTTGTGCAAGAAGGTGGTATTCATGATGGTTTTACAAATATCCAAAACTCACGTACCATTGACATTTTATACAAACTTTTAAAGCTTACAAGCTATAAACATGGTTTTCAGCGAAATGGGAAGCTGATGAACGTAAGGCATTTTTGTGTAGAAGATTTTTACAAAATTATATGGTTTCATTTATGTATCATCAATTTAACATAATATTTGTACTTGGTGGAGCAACGTTTTTTTATAAAGATCATCTTGAAGAGCTTGTTTTAATCTTGATGGTTCAAATTTCCTTCATGAGTCATTTAGGCAAAACATTGATAACATTATTTTTCACGCCTCAACTAGAGCTCAAGGAATTTTTAATAAACTTATTTCAGGACCTCTTTTTCGTATTATTGAAGAAAAGGGTCATATTTTTTTAGCAATTAACTGAATCATTTGTTAAAGGGTTGCATACAATAACAGTTAGGGTAATAGAACATGAAAAAACATCATTAGCAATGTTTAACTTTAAATTAGAAGATACAAAATCAGTAACTTGATTTGGCACAACTTCACTATTGTGGATGGGAGTAGGGATAGAAAAATTAACAGAAGGTAGCTAATCACAGACATAATGAACTTCAGGACAAAAGGAAAGAACAGAGCTTAAATAGAAATTCTTTGAATCAAAATTTTTGGAACGATTTAATTTTGCAACATTGACTTTTGACTTTTTAAGACACTTAGCAAGCATTACTTTAGTTACAGAGAATTTAAAATAATTTGTAAAGAATTCTGACAGATTTGACAAGTCATATTCATCTTTTTCTTTGCAAATTTGTAAAAAGTGGATATTTCTTCATACGAAGTTCGGGTGTTTGAGGGAAACAATACCCCCTTCAATATTTAAAAATTCCAATATATTCTTGGCAGTATCAAATGGTTTTTCCAGCAATAATTTGGAAGCTATAATTAAAAGTAAACCTAAATAAAAATGACTCAAAACAAAGAAAATTAGGGGTGAATCAAAAAAGTTTGCTTTCAATAAATAAAAGCATTAAAATGCAAAATGTCTGTGCTTATGTTAAAAATTAAGGGAAGTAGATGTAATTAATTTTAAATTGTACTATAACTTATGAAAGGTATAAGTTCTTACATATTTACATTTTTGGTCTCTTTTGAATTTTTGAAGTTGATATGATTTTCTTTTTTGTTTTGAAAAAAAACTATAAAGAAGGCCAATCTGTAATTACAATAGCCTATTGAATACATAGATTATGGCCAATAACCAAACTAACAGTTTTGATAAACAATCCAGAGTCCAATTCAGAGAATGCCTTTAAAAAATTTAGATTATTTATTTTTGATTTATTAACATTTTAAGAATTTTACTTTCAATATCATTATTAAAATACGAATAAGGATGTGAATATGAAATTTTTATATTTTGAATAAAAAACAAAAATGATGGAAAGAACAAAGATTTTTTTACCATTTAAAACAGTTATTTATTACTTTCATTAAATGAACTGTCCTATTTAGCTACTATTTAAGTTTCTAATTAAGTGAAAAGAAAACATCGTCAAATTTTAAAAATCAAATACAAATATTTATTCATAATTTAGTAAACAAACAAAAAACGTCATATAATACGTGAAAAGAAAAGCATATAATCCATATGTAATTTTAAAACAAAATTCCTAACTATCAGATTTTAAAGAAAACTATGTTTCAATTGACTTCACTTATATATATATATATATATATATATATATATATATATATATATATAATATATATATATATATATATATATATATATATATATATATATATATATATATATATATATATATATATATATATATATATATATATATATATATATATATAATTTGTGTGTGTATAGAATAGTTTATATTTATAAAAATATTGGTTGTACAATTATGTATGTATTTATATATTATTATATATACATACATAATTGTATATCTAACAATTTTATGAATATAAACTATTCTATACTATAAAATGTATATACTATATTCTAAACTATAAAAAGCACGAAATAAACTATTATTTGCATATCTTTGGAAAAAGTTCACCCACCATTGAAAAATTGATTTTGACAAAAGTACAACTATGTAACCCAGAGGGCAAAAGACGTGTTGATAACGTTTAAAACACGTATTAAAACGCATTAGTACATGTTTTAGACGTTTAAAATACGTCTTGCTCCCTTTAGGGAGCAAGTACATAGTAGTGCTTTTGTCAAAATCAATTTTTCAATGGCGTGGTGAACTTTTTTCAAAAGATATGCATATAATTGTTCATTTTGTGCTTTTTAGGTAAAAGTTCATCAAACTACAGTACAGGAGCATGGCATTGAAAAAAAGCCATAACCCTAGTCTGTGTGTGCGTGTGTGTGTGCGCGCGCGTGTATGTGTGTGTGTGTTTGTGTAATACTATAGAGGATATATATCAGCTATTTTTTTTTTTTATGAAATAAAGTTTTATATACAAATATCATTTTTAAATTTTTTAGGTTTTACGAACTTTAATACTCTATAACAAGTCCTGAACGAGAAAATGCAGAATTGTATCAAAACAAAAAAGAATGTTTTTCTTTGAACTTTGAAATTAAAGATCTTTCGAGAAAAATTTTGTCTGCTTTTATTTAATGGACAAAATGTGTTTAAGGATCACCAGATTTTTTAACTCAGTCATTAAACATGTTTTAGAAGCTCATCAGCATGTCCATGTTATAGGGGACAAGACCATATATTATCACCACACTTGTTACAGTGGAATGTTGTTTTGGATTTTGTTTGCAATATCTCTTTACAAATAAAACCCAAAAATGTTATAGACATAACGTATCTTGCTTTTCTTCACAACATTGCTTTTCAACATAATGATCATTGAGTATACGATTAAATGTAAAATTATAATGAGGAAAATAGTTTCAAAGCATCTATGAGAGGATTTTTAGGAGAAATTAATATAGTGACTTGGTTCTTTTTATTAATGTTTAACTTATCAAAGAATAAAAACACAGCTAATTGAAAAGTATCAAGAACAGAAAATCTTTTTTGTTAATAAAGTAAATAAAAATCTGAAAAAAAAAGTATTATCTTGTGAAATAAAAATAATATTCAGAAACAGAAATGCTCTTATAAGATCCTTAAACTTGTGTTTATTAAAATCGGTAAAATTGTATAAATATTAGGCAATATTTCTTTGTAAATAGTTCTTTTAATGTCATAATACTGTTGTTATTTTTTTTGGCTTTTCTGGTACTTCAAGTTTTTTGATAATATCAGAAGACTTTGCTTCAAATATGAACTTCAGTGACTCATTTGGTCATTTGACATATAATAATATTGATATTGTAAAATACAATATGTAAAGAGCAAGAAAAAAAGTTTAGTTTGTTTTGTATCAAGAGTTGTATTAAATGCTCTTATAAACTTTAAAATTTTTGAAACTTTAATAATTTCAATTCTAAAGTTGCATTACCCCCATAAAGTTTTAAAATAGAATGATTTTGTGGCAATATTTGCAAAACGTCTTCTCTTATAATAATCTTTTAATATCCTCTTATAGGATATTAAATTTTAGTTAGGCCAGTTTAACCAGTCTTCTTTTCCTCTCTTTTACTAAAATTCAAAAAATAAATAGGTTTATTTAGCTGAAATTATTTGTTTATACTATAAACTTAATAAATGCAAAAAAACTTTTTCTCTAATTCATATATTGAACCAAATAGCCACACTCTTCTCAGAACCGTCCCGAATGGGGGGTGTCCCACCCCCGAAACTGTCATATAAGCATTTGAGTTAGCTCATAGAGCATGTTTTGAACTATAGTTGCCAAATTGCAAATATTACTTCAATGATACAAGTCAGCTCAAACTGGACAGCAACATTTTGCAAAGCATCCTTCTTTAACATGAGTATGAACATATCTGTGTCTGGAGGTTAAGTATCTCATAGATCATAAAATGCTGGATCCACCCCGATATCGTTCAGCTGCTGACTTTCAACCGTTATAACAAAAGTTTCTGTCGTACGTTAGATGAAATCTAACTCGTGTTAACCATTTCCTTTTACTGATTTTGTTCTCTACTTTTATAAATTCATATTCGTCCTAGTATTGAAAATTGTTGTAATAATTTTTTATTAATTTTCTGCTATTTCCCAACGTAAATAGTGTTTGCTTGCAGCATTGTTAGAGTTAATCTTTTTTTTAATAGAAATTTTAATAAGAAAAATGAATAATAAAAACCATATGTTCAACATTTATGCTTTGCTGATAACCGCATAGCATATATGTCATTTGAATGTCAAGCAGCTGTTACGTCGTAATTAGATCCTTTGGCTAAATTGAGGCTAGCTCAAGCATGTTTATTCAAATTCAGTGATTTTTTATTAAATCACCAAGTTTTAATAAAAATAAAATACAAAAGTAAAAGTTGTTATTTTTGCAACACCTTTTCAGTTATTTTTGTATGTTAATATCTTAAAGTATAAAACTCAGAAATATTATTTAAAAATATATAGTTAATTTGCTTTATTTAAAAGATTTTCCCTTTTCAAATATTCTGCCGCTATTGTTATCTATCAAGATACATCAGAAAAATCTTTATAGATGAAAGAGTGTAAAATGACAAAAAGTTTGATATACATAAATATATATATACATATAATTTTAAATGCATTTTACAAAGTAGATTGCTCAATGTATTTAAAATGTTGAGCAATGTTAGAGCAATAATAAATTCATAAAAAATGTTTCTATAGTTTTTTATTTATTTTATTCTTAACGTTATGTTTTACAGAGGATCTCAACTTTGTAATTATGTTTTCAAATATTTGTATTTGTTTAAATTTAAAGGGCGTCAGCCTTTTTTCACTAATATAAAAGGAATAAAAATAGACTAGTAGGGGAGACCCGGGCTAGTTGGCTCGGTTTTTACTCTATGAGTTCTGTAGCCCTAACATTACATATTTTTTTTTAAATAATAAAGTGTAGTCTTTAATAGTATGGATTAGGGTTACTTATAAAATTTGCATTCATTTACAAAAAAATTCTTGGGGCTTTTCCAGGCCCTCAAAAAAAAAAAATTTGCGTTAACTTACCTCACCACGGGGTAAGTTGGCGCAAACTATAAAAATGATTATTAATGCACTATTACGTGCAAAATTAAAAGAAATTTTTTTACTATTAATTTTTGCAACAATTTTATCCCATAATTGCATATTACTTTTAGCTGGTACCAAATATTAGTCTGTATAAAAGCCAAACAGTAGCCCACTTTTTATCCGTGAAAAAAAAACTAAAAAAAAAATGTTTTTTAATTTTTTTGTAAGAATAAATTTTTTCAATATTGTTAAAAATAAAAAATAAAAAATTAATAATTTTATAAAAAATATATATATTTTTCCATAGTAAATGCTATGAGCCAACTTACCCCGTGAAAAATTTGTCAACTTACCCCGAAAGCTTTTTTTTTAATGAATAGTCTATAGATCCTGAAAAACGGCAGCTTTGAAAAAAAAATCGGACTGGATATAGTAAACCAATTGTGACTGGAACTTTTACAATAATTTTTTTTTCATACGACTAACTATTTTCTTTGTAAAGTAAAAAGGAAGCGATGTTCTAAAAGTTACGTTTTTGTCCAAAAAACGCATAAATCTCAATATCTCCCATGCGCATGCGCGAATCCTGACAATACTATAGTGAATGATGAAATGGTCAAAAAGGAAGTTTCTGTGTAATTTTTGTCACTTTTTGATGAAAGGCTCTGAAGATTAACGCAGTTCGTCAGCTTATCCCTAGCCCCTGTCTCCCCTACAGATATTTATTACTTGAGAGAGTATAGTTTAAATGTTTTATTAATTATAGGGCTCATATAGCCAAATTTTTATTCATTTGAATTCTATTATACATACTTTTATAAAAAATATAACTATGTATTTTTATTTGCTAAACAAAACAGATGATGTTGCCTTATTTCAGCATTATGGTTCTAACAAAGATGTTTCTTATAAGTTAACAACTTTTAAAGATAAAACAGGGCTATAATTAGTTAGGTTTCTTTTGTGTAATATGTTTGATTGTGGAATTCTATTCTTTTGTACCAACAAAATCAAATAATGCAATTTTTTTGTTTTTAATCATATGCGTTGTTAAAATCTTTTCTCTCAAACATATGACACGGTCGTTCATACTCAATAAATGACGAGTATTGTACGCGAGCGCAGTTTGATAATAAGAAATTTTGTCCATTTAAAATGGCTTCTGGCTTTCGCTACTAAGTTAATTTTTAGTTGACGACCAATTTTTTATTACTCATATTTTTATCATTTTCTACGATGATAACCAGTTTTTATCATTTTTCTACGAACGTTTTTTATCATTTTCTACAAAGATAACCAGTTTTTATGCTATATATTTTTAGGCTCAGTAGTATTTTGGTAATATTTAGTTATAAAGTATGTAAAATAAATAGAGAACATAATTTTATGAATGATGCAGATTTACTTACAAAAAATCTTACTTTGATTTGTTTGTAGATTTGTAAGGCTTTTTACTTTTTTTTTTGAGCGGTAAAATTTAAAAATTTTTATAATTTTGTTTATATGAACCTTTTATCTTTTTATTACTTTTAACTCTGTAAGTGACACCATTCACATCTCACCATTGCCATAAAGTGACACCATTCACATCTCACCATTACCATAAAGTGACACCATTCACATCTCACCATTGCCATTAAGTGACACCATTTTAGTTAATGATCTATGTGATGTCTTTATGTAAAATAAATAATGTTTTTATTTTAAAAAATTAACTTAAATTAAGTTTTTTTTATTTAAATAGCATTTTTTATTTTGTATGCAGTTTATTTTTAATTTATTATTTTAATTTAGTTAATGAATATAAATAGGTACGCGGAAATCTTGATTTGCGGAACCGATTTTTATGCTAAAATTTTGGTTCTCGTTTTTTTAACTCTTTTTTAGGCAGTGTGGGGCAGACGTATTTTTGTAGAGTTTTTTTTTAGAAACATATATATACACAAAGATACTTTTTTGAAAGAAGAAGAGCTAGTCTTGATTTTTTCAAAACTTTTATGTATGGTTACTAAACTTTTTTATGGATTATTTTGCTCCTAAATATTTGGTTGATGTTCACACATGGAATTGCAGTCGAAGAATTGTTGATCCCCCTATTTTTATTATTAAGATAGTTTTATACAAGCATTTCCTATTCACTTGCCAAATTTCAACGAAAAAAAAATGCTAGCAAACAGTTTAATTTGTGTTAGATTAAGTTTACCACTTTTTTTAGGTAGCCCTAGGCAAACGTTACTTTGTGGTGATTCTTATTAGAAACATATATGAATCTAAACTATTTTTAAAAAACGAGAGGTTAATCTTGATTTTTTTATGACTATAATGTATACTTTTTAATAGATTATTTTTTCAAAAATTTTTTATAAAAATTTGGTTGATGTTCACACGTGAAATTATAGTGGTAGAAATGTCGATCCACTTTTTTTATTATAAAAATAATTTTCTACATGCGTTTCCTGTTCACATGCCAATTTTCAACGAAAAAAAAAAAGTGTGGAACCTTTGGTACCTATTTTCGTTTTTTTTCTTGTTATTGTTTTTTTTATTAAGCGAAATACGGGGGCGGATAACGGGGGGCCGACTCTAAAAAAAATTACTGCAATTTTGTATTATGTTGATTTTTATTATTAGATTAAAATTAAAATGCAAAATATAGATTAAAGTGTTTTTGATTCTCTAACAGATAGTAAGTTAATTTCTTTTATTTCATAATAATATTAAGGATTCATTGTCATTAGATATAACATATGGTGTCTATCGGAGATATATGTATCAGCACCCTGGACCGACAAGCAGTCGCTCATTTTTGTGATGGGTCCAGTTAAGAGGGAATGATGGGGAATCATTTAGCTGGAACTATCATCCTCCTTACAGGGGTGCTAGGAGCTACAGCAGAAGAAGAAAACTGTTGTGGAGAAGTTCGCAGGCGAAAACAGCATGGTGGCAGCTTTGTGGTGAATGGTGGCATACACAATCATTAGGCACCACCATTCTTTACCATTCAAAATATGTAATATCATCAAGTTTTTTTTCCACTTTGTCTCAATTTTTTTCAAACATTTGAATTATTTATTTAAAATTTTTTTACCCAAAATAATTTAAAAATGAAGCATTGACAAGTGTAATAGTTCTAATGAAATATTTTGTATGTTTTCAATGTGATTAAAAGTTCTAGAAAAAAAATTAGTCAAGTTGTACCTATAAATAGTTATAGACTTTTAGATTTTTTTGAGGATTTCACAGCCCAGATGAAATACAGTGTTAAATTTATTTGTAATATATTTTTGAGTTGATAAATATAAAAAGTCTTTTCTTTTAGGGTGGATACTCCAACCTGCATCTTGCAATGTGGTAAGATTTGTAAATTTATGTCTCTATTTTAAACAAAGGCAAATTAAAAACGTTTTTAAATTTCTAGATAAAGTTAAAGCTTGTTGGTCATTCAGTACACTTACCTAAAAACTTTTCTTTTTGTTAGGTGGAGATCCATAACAAGAATTTAAATATTCTTTGTGGGGTTTGTAGATATTTGGTTCAGAAAATAAATTACGCTGTTAGGACAAACCAACAAAACAAAAATGAAAAAGTGTTCCATGTCATACTGTCAGATGAGATAAAAAATGTTCATCCGAATTAATTTTGCTTTGTTATAATAACATAAACAATATTATCAAAGACTGACATCGACAGCACTTTACTTAAGTTTGATTTCGAAACCTCATTATGATGAATGCTATAGTTGTCAGTAAGTATAAAAACTCAGTAAAAGTCTAAATTTTGCAAAATAACTTAAACAAAATAAAAAACCTATTGATTGTCCTGGTATTGGTGAAAAAGTCTGGTAATTTTCAATGATTTTGTACTTTAAAAAAAGCATCGTGACAGCACACGACTCAGAAATAGATATTGAAGAATTAAAAAATGAGTTTAATTCTCATTTACAACCTTGTCAGTGTAATTTATGTGGTAAAATACCAAAACAATCAGTAACTCTAACAAATTGCAAACTCTTATTTTGTTTTTTCTGCATAGTAGAAAATTTAAAGGTAAACAAACTCAATGAAACTTTATGTCCATAATGTAAAGAGCTTATATTACCTAAAAATCTGGTGACCAAAGCAAACTCTTTATTAATATGTTAACTGATGAGTGTAAATGTAAAAAAAGTCTAACGTAATGAAAGAATATGGTTTACATATTAATCTTTTGAGAGTTATTTGTATTGATAAATCAATATCACAAACAGCCCCATTGTTATCGCTAACAATAACTTCATTTGCTTCTAATTTGGCTTCATCGTCATCATCTTTATTGGCTACAGTATCATCTTCAACATCTACAACATCATACTTATTTAATAAGAGATTCTGCAATTTTCAATTCCACAGTGGATAATGGTATTCTAAGAATAGTTGAAGATACTGCACTCGATGCTCTTAAACAAAAGATAGCTAAAGATGAAGGACAAGTATTTAAGTTAAAAAGTGGAGGATCTTGTGTAACAATGCTTTTCAATTTAACTTTAAAATTTATTATAACTATAAATTAAATAGGTGTTATTTATCATGGATTTTTTTTTTAACCAGTTTTGTTTTTACTTACTCCAAAAGCTTATGTAAGCAGTGACCAATTATCCAATGCAACTATAAAAGTCAGAAATGTTTTTATCAAAAGACTCATAAAAGTTATGTCTAGTATATCCAACGATTCAATTTTCCGTCTATAATCAAGGCTGCTAAATTCATTTCAAGCAGAGACAAAAGGTAATATATATTGGATATTCTAAATACTGGAAGTGTTATAAAATTTATGGAACAAAAGAAGTCTCCTCAAGAAAGAAATTAAAAACGGCAACTTTCATAGCCACAAACATAATAAAAATATATTTGGTATAAAATAATTTTTAAGTTTAGGGCGATATTAAATATCACCCCTGCTATTTCAATAGTTATTGTCTTTTTCTTACACACAAAGGTTAGATATTGACTGTTCATATAACATTCACAATGTTGAATATGAACAGTACCGTGTCTTAGCCCCTTCTTTTTGAAAATACCCTTTCATTAGGGCACTAAAGTCTTAAAAAAATTTTTATTTGGTATTATTAAAAAACTCCTTAAATTGGCTTGTTGCCCCACCCTCCGATTGAGGTGCGTGAAGTAGCCTAGCCACGGTCTTTATATGTATCTAGATATATAAATACTCAAATAATTTAAAGGAAACAATCTTAAAAACTAAAACGACAATTACAAAGTAAGATTATCTCACAATTTGAATGTTAGCAAAAGCAAAAAACAAATTACATCTTCGTTTGTGCTTATCACTTGCAGGTAGGGCCTCCAAGTCTTTATATATTACATTTATAAAGACTTGGAGTCTTATATATATAATGTATAATACTTTATAACGGGTGATGCGGAAGTTATCGGACAAATTCTAATTTCATTATTTGAGCATAATAATTAGTTTTTGTGGTTTTATGCGTAGTCATAAACGTTCTATAAAATATAAACTTTATTATTTGAAACACAATTATTTAAAATCAGGTTAATTGCAGCTGAACGAGAATCTTTTTGAAAGCGACTAAAAATGTTTTTTGTAAATAAACCTAATATATTAAAAAAAAAAATCGTAAATCATTTTGAAAAGGAAGGATTTGCTCGAAGTACAATATATGATAACCTAAAAAGACTTGAAACTGTTCAATCGTTTTCTGATAGAAAGCACCCTGGTCGTCCGACATCCTGGACTAGAGAAAAGAAAGCCGAATTAACGAGACTTGTCAACAATCAAAAAGGGGTCAGTCAGAGAAAAATAGGTATTAAATTCGATGTAAATCAATCGACAATTGGTCTTCAGTTAAAAAAAATGAATATTAAATATAGAAAACGTGAAAAGACTCCAAAATACACTATAGAACAACAAATAAAAGCAAAGAAAAGAAGCAGAAAACTAGTTAACCAACTCTATAACACAAAATCGCTTCTAGTCATCGATGACGAAAAATACTTTTGTTTTGTAGGGGACAACATGCCTGGAAATTCTGAATACTACACAAACAACAAAAAGACATGCCCAGAAAGTGCTCGTTTTATAGGAAAAGAGAAGTTTCCAAAAAATTTATTAATGTGGATAGCCATATCTGACCGTGGTATGTCCGAGCCATTTTTTCGCACTTCCAAGGCTGTAGCCATCAATTCATCAATTTATATTAATGAATGTTTAGAAAAACGACTTCTTTCATTTATTCACAAGTATCATGGAGACTTTAACTATTTATTTTGGCCAGATTTAGCAAGTTCTCATTATTCTAAAGATTCTCTAAGTTGGATGGACCAATATGTCTATTACGTTGATAAAGAATCCAATCCCCCAAATGTGCCTCAAGCAAGATCAATTGAAAATTTTGGGGGACATTTGGCACAGAAGGTTTACGAGGGAGATTGTCAAGCTTCAACGGAGCAAGTTTTGATTGATTGCATTAAACTAAAACTACAAAAAATTGATTTAAATTTTTTACAGTCGCATATGAAAGGCGTCAGAGCAAAATTGAGATCAATTGCAGATGGTCGCGTTTTTTCATATAAAAAATAATATATTTTTATTTAAAGATAAATGCTTTATTTAAAAATAATATAATATTAGTTTGTTTTTTTTTATAAATAAGTTATTGACGTTTTTATTTTGTCCGATAACTTACGCATCACCTGTTATGACTACAAATAAGTAGTTCTTTGTATCAATCTTACACAAATTTTGTTTTTATCATATTTATACACTAACATTATTTTGAAATATGGTAAATAAACTTATAGTGAAACAGCTAAACTCTCCTCCGAAAACTTAGCAGAATTATTTTTATTTATTGTATTTTTTATTTTAATTGGAGTAATATAGATATATATTTCTCGGATAATTTTTACACGTTATTATATTGTTGTAATTGGTATTTATTTTATTCATGTCTCGGAGTTGTAAGCAACTATATTTTTATTTACCTCGTATATTTCGAACTTTATATTTATGATTTAAATTTGTATATCTTTACTGCCAATCAGTGGTTGGTTACTTGTAATTACTTTGTAGTTGTAAAATAAAACATGTACAAAAATAAAAAAATAAAAAAATTGAAACAGGCACTGCGGTGCGCCATTAATTAGGAGTGCGCAAATAAGAAAAAGATGAGAAAAAATTTAGCTGACTAAATTATTAACTATATAAACAAATCTTTATTAAGAAATATATTATGCATGACGGAAAAAGTCATGAATTGTACGCTAATATTCATTCTGCAGCTTTTCTCGTTTAATTTTCATAATTACTGACCATATGTTTGATGATTGTTGTTCGTAGCTATTCAATAATTTATCGTTGTCGTCTTTTAAAATTGCTTTAGTTTTTTGACATTTTAATTGCTTGCCAATATCGATCAGAGATAAATGTATAAATTCAATACCTAAGAAGTCTGTACCATCGTCTATCTCATCATTATTGGATTCTTCTTCATCAGAATTGTTATCCATAGCAACTCCTTTGCCTTTAGCCATAAGAACTAAGGATAAAAAAGTTGGAATAAGAGAACTGTGAATAGACGGCTAAATTTAAAATGAAGTTTTTTTATTAAAGTTTTTTCAAAGAGACTTGACTGATAAATCGTTAAAACTTATTATTATCTGTTTAAAACAAGACTTATCATTTACTGTGATTCGAATTCGAATTATTCATTTATTTACATTCTAATAAAATCACTTAAAATATAATTATCTTAAAATATTTATGATAAAAACTAGTTTTTAACTTAACACAGGAAAATAATAGTTACGTTTTCTGATCTAATTACACTTTCAACAAAAAAAACTCAGTAAAAAATTGAAAGACAAATATTTAGGGCCTAAACGCGCAATTAACTGGGATGCGCAACTAATTGGGTGCGCTATTAAGCGAGAGACTACTGTACTTAAAAGAAAGACTCATCGAGGCAAACTCCAAGGTACTTCACAGTTTTTGACGAAGTTAATATAATAATATTTTTAATATCATTATATAATAATACGAGGAAATATTTATATAAGCAAAAAAATTGTATATTTCAAAAAAAAAAAAAAGGTGTGTTTGGAGAAAAAAGCACTGTATATGTATATATACATATATATATATATATATATATATATATATATATATATATATATATATATATATATATATATATATATATATATATATATATATATATATATATATATATATATATATATATATATATATATATATATATATATATATATACAGTAGTGGCCAAAAAATTAAGGCAGGTTACGTTTTTTAAACTTTTTTAACTTATTATTTATTTATGGCATTATTACCTTTGAAACAAATAATTTTTTTATTATATTTTGATTTTTGAAGATATTTTGATTTATTTTACACCGTCAGGTTGCCAGAGTTGTGATATTATGGGTAAAAAGCGTGATATTAATAACTTTGTTAAAGGTAAATAAATGCACTATTTTCGGAGGGCTATTCTCAAAGTAGTATAGCAAAACAATTAAAAATATCAAGATGTGCCGTGTAAAATGCTTTACGTGTGTTCAAGACAATTCAAATCGCAAAAATTATGGTAGAAAATGTGTGAGTAAATCACGAGAAGACCGTTTTTTAAAGAATGTTGTTAATAGTGAGCCCCACACAACATTTGCAAGGTTATCACAACTTGCTATTGAAAGAGGACTTACTATTAGTTCGAGAACAATTTGAAGAAGGTTGTGCTATGACTTTGGTCTAGTTGTAAGAAGATCAGCTAAAAAACCTTTATTAACTCCATCTCAATTTCAAGCTAGGATTAAATTTTGTAAGAGTTTAAAAGACAAGACACCGGAATGGTGGGAACGCGTAATGTTTACAGACGAAAGTACGTTTCAACAGATTAGAAGCACGGGCTACAATTATGTTAGAAGACCTATGGGAGAACGCCTGAATCCAAAGTATACCATAAAAACAGTAAAACATCCTCCTTTAGTCATGGTATGGGGAGCAACCACAGCGCAAGACCGATGCGGGTCGCACATCTTTAAAAAAGGTGAAAAAGTCAATGCACAAAAGTATCTAAGTGTATTGAAAGATAAAGTGAAACTGCACATGGAAATTACTAAAACCAGCATTTTCCGTCAAGATTCAGCACCTTGTCCTACAGCTAAACCAGTTAAGAAGTGGTTTACTGATGATAAAATTGAATTAAGTTCACCCGATCTTAATGTTATCGAGAACTGCTGGAATATAATGAAGCAGAAAGTTGCAGCACATCAGCCAAAATCTGAAGGACATCTTCAAAAAGTTAAAGAAGTGTGGACTAATAAAATCACTCGAGAATTTTGCAAAACATTAGTACATGGAATCCCAAGAAGAATACAAGCTGTGCTTGTTAATAAGGGACATCCGACAAAGTATTGAATTATAAATTTCAAGTCATTTAAACTGTAGTATTGCTATAATTTGGTGCTATAACTATTATTTTATTGAATATTAACAATATTTGATAATTTTTATCTATTTTTTTTCATTTGTTTTACATTTTCTATTGTGTTTATTCAATAAAAATTTACACTGCAAATTTTGAGTTATTTTTTCTGATGTGCCTTAATTTTTTGGCCACTACTGTATATATATATATATATATATATATATATATATATATATATATATATATATATATATATATATATATATATATATATATATATATACATATATATTATATTTATTATTATTTTTATTGTTATTGTTATTATTATTATTAATACAGTATATAAAATGTCTACATATATGTACAATATAAACAGAATTTACATAAATATCTCAGAGTTTTGACTTTTTACTTTTTAAAAAGAATGTTCATTTTAGATATATAATATATATATATATATATATATATATATATATATATATATATATTAAAAAATCTCCATTTTTGACTTTATTTTATGTGCTGCTTCACCATTTAGTAAAACTAGTTAATTTTTTGGCCACTGTATATATATATATATATATATATATATATATATATATATATATATATATATATATATATATATATATATATATATATATATATATATATATATATATATATATATATATATATATATATATATATATATATATATATATATATATACATATATATATATAAAGTGGCGGCACAAAGTAAGGACAAATCCGACAGAGTCTAGCATTTTTTACATTTAAGAGGTTCTAACGAAAGAGATTTTAAGAGATGTATGTTTTCTTATCTAAATTATTGAACACTACATACAGAGTGAACACATATGTAAAATAAACATTGTTTTATAAATATTTGGTATGGTATCCACGAGCTTTAATCACACACCTCATACGGCTAGGATGAGGTGTGTGATTAAAGGCAATTGACCATCGATTGTTGTCTGTGGGATATTGTTCCACGCGCCTTGTAACAATACCCACAGATCATCCAAATTGGATGGTTTTTTTCCCTCAATACTCTTAGACATGACACTCTATAAATTCTTGATGGGGTTCATGTCTGGACTCTGAGCAGGCCAGTCGAGCACGTCCACTCCATTTTGAAGAAGGAAATTGGTTACCTTCTTTGCTTAATGACATGGCGCATTGTCATGCTGGAAGATAAACCAATTTCCTTGTCCAAACAGAGTATTAGCAGATGGTAGCATTGATTCCTGAAGCACCCCAATGTATTGGCCTTGGTCCATGGACCCAATGCACCGATACAACTGCCCTACCCCGTTTCCAGACATGCACCCCCAAATCATAACATACCACCGCCATGCTTCACAGTTGGTGCAATACAGTATTTTTTAAACTTTTCTAAACTAAAAATCAGTCTCTTTGCCCCACAAAGAAGTTGAAATAAACTTTCATCGGAAAAAATAACGTTTTTCCAGTCCTCGACAGTCCAGGCTTTGTACTCCCTGGCAAAGACCAACCGTCGCCGGACATTGGCGGCAGAGAGCAAAGGTTTCTTTGCTGCCACACACCCTCTTAATCCGGCTTTTTGTAGTCTCTTCCGCACAGTTCTGGAGGCCAAATTAACTCCATGTTCCTCCGACAGTCTCCGGCTTAGTTGTGGTGCAGTCAGGCGACGATCCAGAAGTGACAAGTGGACCAGCACCCGATCGGTATGAGCTGTCGTCTTCTTTGGCCTTTCAGAACGTGCCTTGTTAGCTGTAGAACCTGAATTCTGATATTTCTTAACAATTTTCCTGATGCCGATTGCAGTAGAACCAAGAATTGTTGCAATTTTACTATAATTTTCACCATTTTCTGCCATGAAAACAGCACGGAAGTGCTCTTCCTGGGACAAGCGACAATATTTTACCATTTTTTTTACAACAAAAAATACTGATAATAGATCATTAAATTAAACTAAAGCATACAAAATAATATTAATACTGATAGGGAAGCTGTCAAAATGGAAGCATATGCTAATAAAACACAAAAAAGTTGGCTAAAGTAAAACAACTTGGTGGAGAATACCTTAAAACTCAATAGTTACCCTTGACTGCTGGTTCTCAGTAACCATATCGGGCTTTAAATGACTTTAAATGACCTTAAATGGTATATACTGACTCAATATGTGATTGATAATACAATGAACACATATTTTCTACCAATTAATAATGATGACATTAATATCACAATGAAGGCATATCACTTACCTTTACTGTATTGTTGCCTATGCCTTAACAATGATAAACAACTTACCAATGTGTTATATTAATTTATCTAAAAAAACATGTGCTTATTGCTAAGGTAAACAGGAAGTGTAAAGATATTGATGTGTCAACACAACAAAGATCAATAAATGTAGCTATGACGCTTTCATCTGGTAATTATTTGGACAAAATGCTGTATTTGTCCTTACTTTGTGCCGCCACTTTATATATATATATATGTATATATATATATATAGATATATATATATATATATATATATATATATATATATATATATATATATATATATATATATATATATATATATATATATATATATATATATATATATAGGTACGCGTAAATCCGGATTTTACGGAGCCGTTTTTTCGGCCAAATTCTGTGACACGTTTTTTAAAGTTTGTTGAAAAGTTGCATTTTACCTTGATCTATGAACAGCGGGGAAAAGTTGCATGGGGGTGACTATGAACAGCGGGGGGAAAATGAATATCAGTACTAGTTTTACTAAATGGTGAAGCAGCACATAAAATAAAGTCAAAAATGGAGATTTTTTTACTCACTTGCCTTAAATATAATGTGTTAAAGATAATTTTTGGCTGCCCTTAAAATTATCTTTTCGCGCCTTTTCTCCATCGCATCTAAACATTGCAAGTTACGTGGTTAGGGCAATTAACTCACTTATCAAGAAATATCTTATGAATATCAAGATCTTGAGGACTTTGCACATCTTCTTCCGTTTCAAAAAACTAGCATTCCATATCTGTTTTCTCATTTAATTTTTTTGAAATGTCTTCAATTATAAGCTCAGGTGTTGCATTTAATTTTTCTATTCGATCTTGTAGATTAAATAGTTCAAAAATAATTACTTTTGGCAATTTTTTTTTTAAAAAATTGCTTTAATATATTGTATTCTGGTTGAAAAAGAGATTTTCCAAAAACTTGTAAGTTATTATAGCCTAACCAACCAAGTCTGAAAAGTAAATTCAATAATAAAGTAGTTTTTCCACAACCCGACTTTCCAACAATAATTCCTCTTATACTCTTAGGAAACAACTTATTATTATTTCTCTTATTGCTATTCGCATTCCATGACAAGTCTATAATATCCATTTTTTTATATCAAGATTTGTTTATATAAAATTTTTTTTATATATATAAAATGTACTGCGTTAAATGTAGAAAAAAAACGCATACACTAAACTTGCAAAATGTTGTGAGTAAAAACAATAGAAATATGCAACGTGGAAATTGCGCTATTTGTGGAAAATTAAAAACTCAATTTGTATATTTTTTTTTTTTTTTTTTTTTTTTTTTTTTTTTTTTTTATTCAAAATAAGTTTTACAATATAAGAATGAATAAAATACGTATAGTCAGAACTACAATTTTGTTAACGTAACAACAAGAACGCGGATACTCGCAGAAGATCATAAGATCTTGTCATCGAGAACCGCCTAAACAGATTTTAAATAATAAATAATCCTTTAATAATTCATAGACAAATATTCACACATAAATACAAATATAATTATTTATACATATTTAAACATACAAACATGTAAATAAATATACTTACACATCAATATATATATATACACATACAAATAATACGCACAAATACACATAAATATATACGTATATATCTCAAAAGCAGGAGGAGATTTAGTGAGTTGTTTTAATTCAGCAACACGTAAAAGAAAACTACCATGGTTGAGGTTTCCAGGTGAAATGCATTTACCTGGAATGAACTTTGCAGGTCCTGGTACTAATTTAGATGAACGATTAACTTTTACTGACGCATATAAAGAATGGAGTAAACCTATAGATAGAGTTGATAATGCAACTTACCATTACGATCTTGCTTATAAATACTTCAATGACACAGCAAAAAGAAATTTAGCTGATAAAATTATGATCGAAGAAATGGATTCTATAAAAAATCCAACAATACGTGAAAGAATTGAACGAGGTATTATAAAACCTATTATTGCATCTAAAGCAAAATTTGGGTTAGGTGCTGAAACTACTCAAAAAAACTGCAAACGATCAAAGAAAAAGAGGAGGATAAAGAAATGAAATAGACTGACGAACTTGCAAACGAACTTCATAAACCAGTTGTAAAACATTTCAGAAAAAGAAAATTGATTGTAAATAGAATCGATGAAATATGGGCTGCTGATTTAGTTGACATAAAATCTTTTTCTAAATTCAATGACGGTATAAAATACTTATTAATGGTGATAGATGTTTTTTCTAAGTATGGATGGATTGTTCCATTGAAGAGTAAAACTGGAGTTGATGTTGCTAATGCTTTGAATAAAATCTTCCAAGAAAGAAAGTGTCAAAAAATATGGGTAGATAAAGGCATAGAATTTTATAATAAGCATGTTAAAGCGCTAGGAGTTGAGTTATACTCAACTGAAAATGAAGAAAAAAGTTGTGTAGTTGAACGTTGGAATAGAACAATGAAAGATAAAATGTTTAAGTACTTTTCAGCTAATTCTACTAGAAAATATATTGACGTCTTAGATGAAATGGTAAATAAATACAACAACACAAAGCATTCTTCAATTAAAATGACACCAGTTGAAGCTAGCGATAAAAAGAATGAAAATATTGTTTGATTCAACCTAAATTGAAATGTACGATCAGAGTCTGTAAAACCAAAGTTTTCAATTGGTGATAGAGTTAGGATAACTAAAAAGAAAGGAACGTTTGAAATAGGATAGAAGTTTTTACAGTGTCACAAGTTCAGTTCACAGATCCACCAACTTATAAAATAACTGACGATAATAGTGAAGAAGTACAAGGTACTTTTTATGAACAAGAAATGCCAAAAACAGATCAAAGCATATTTAGGATTGAAAAAGTTATTCGTAAACTTAAAAACAAATCATTAGTAAAGTGGTATGGATATCCTGATTCTTTCAACTCATGGGTTGATAATAAAGAATTGATAAGTCTGATTTAATAAGACAGGCTTTCTTTTACGCGTAGCTAGATTACATTTACTCGTAGATTTCACCTTATAATTATAATTACATAATTATAATGAATACCATGTCATTCTAGTTGAAAAGATCTTATAATATGCATGTTGAAATAAGGTAGAGATGTATCACAAAAAAAATGAGCCAGAACGCCCTTTTTATACTACTAATATTTGTTATATTACAATATAATGTGTCTACATAAGTCTAGTTATAGAGAATTAATCAAAAATTTGGCATATTAAAAGCTTCAAACTCCCGTAAAAAAACTTGACTGTCATGCAAAAATATACTAATAATTTGTGAGCATATTTAAGAAAGTAGTTGCATCATTTTCAGATAATAAAAAACACATTGCAATGCTAAATGTTAAAAACTGTATATATATTGCATTCGAAACAATACTTTTTAAACAATAACATCAAAATAAAGCAAAACCCCCGAAATTCTGTTGCTTTCTAAAATAATAAATTCTCTGAAGATATGTAAAATATTATGATTTGTAATTATATTATCGAAGTTGTTGTAAGTAACATTCTAAACCTATTATATTCATCAGACCTAACTATTTTCGCTTTAATAATTCTTTAGAACTATTATATTAGGAAAGATGGTATTTATTTGTATGAAACAATATGTTTACCTAGGTCATATAAAATATTATATAAAACCTATTTAGTGTGAAAGCATTTTTTTTGTGATATGTTATGATTTATGCTAATTTGTTTCATTAGTATTTAACAGATGTTTTATAAATATTACTTTAGAAAGTATTTAAAAAATGCCAAGATTCTCTTGATATTTTTAATTTTTAGTAGCTCAAGTTTGCACAACAATGAGGATGAAAATTCCTTTTGAAAATGGAATTCCTGGGAAAGATTGAATAATTTCTTTTAGGAAGCGTCAAGTTGATAAACTTTGATTACGTAAACCTGAAATACTTACATTTTCAAGAGCAAAAAGTTTAACATGTGAAGTTGTAGATAAATGTTTCATTATTCTATCTGATGTAATTTATAATATTAACATTGTACCAAGTTAACTGTACCAATGTCCTGCTGCCTTGTAGGATACGCCTTTTTAGGCAAAGGCTAGGAGATGCCAACTCCGATTTAAAATACCCCCTGCCTTAGGGCTCTTGGTTGAGTAAAGGCTAGAGATGGTGTCTCGATAAAAATACTCATCTTGAGTAGATGTTAAATGCACCCGGCTACTGTCTTGTAGAAGGCCTCCTAGGCAAAGAATTAAGGGGTAAACAGATTCTATCTGTTGACCAGCCTCGCACCCCTTCTTCATCTATTAGGCTGGCGCAGATGTATTTTTAATACATTGTTTCCAGTTTAGGATGTTGAATGCTGGATCTTCTTGGCTAAATGCATGGGTTTTGCTTGTGTCTCTGTTTTTATGACTAGGCAACTCATTCTATTATCTCCTAATGAGGGCACAGCTCTAAAACTCAGTTTTATGGTTCTTAGGCCGGCTGGTAGTCAGGTTTCCCGAACTCTGTGGTAGCTCTCACAGAAGCTGATTCCAACAACAGCTGAAAAATATCAAAGTATTAACAGTGCCATGTTGCGCATGGGTGGTGTCCCTGTTTGTACTTTTGGTGTGCATTGCGGAGGCCACATTTGGAGCCCTTTGTTACGGCTTAGGGTTTATTAGTAGTAATGAGGCAATTGCTTGGGCTATTAAACAGTGTTCTGAGTACTATCTAAGCTTTGAGTCAAGTTCTTCAATCTAATTTAAAAATGAATAAAGTACCAAAAACTATAAAACACAAATAACCATCATCATCACCAAGTTCTCTAAACCTATCATTCACTAATACTCGTGGTCTTCGAAGTAACTTTTCTTCTGTTGAGTCTTATCTCTTGCAAAGATCACCAGACCAACTTGCTCTTTGTGAGACTAATTTGAGTTCGGCTGTCTCATCTTGTGATCTTAGTGTTGATGGTTATCTTCCTCTTATTCGTAAAGTCTGCAATAGTCACATGCATGGCCTGGGCATTTACATTCGTAGGAATTCACCCATTTGTCGTGAAACTAGGTTTGAATCCACAGACTATTCTTTTATGTGCTTTCGTTTAGCACCACTTCACTCTATTGCCTTTCTCTTTGTTCTATATCGCTCTCCTTCATCTCAAAACTCCACACTTATTGTCGTTATTTCTGATCATATTGACCAAACCCTCTCTCTTTATCCATCAGCTAATATAGTTGTTGTCGGTGACTTTAATGCTCACCACTCTGAATAGCTTGGCTCTATTGTCAGTGATTCTGCAGGCATTAAAGCCCACAACTTTTGCCTTTGTCAATCACTAACTCAAATAGTCAACTTTCCAACTCGCTTTCCTGACAACCCGAATTATCTACCTTTTCTACTCGACTTATGTCTTGTTTCTGATCCTAGTCAGTGCTCAGTTTCTCCACATTCACCCTTAGGTTCTTCTGATCACAGTTTGATATCTCTAAAACTAATATCTCATTCTTCTTCATCATCTGAATCCCCCTATTATCGAACCTCTTACAACTGCAAAAAAGCTGTATAGGATTCTTTCCGTGATTTTCTTCGTGATGGCCCTTGGGTAGAAATCTTTCGTCTTCCTGTCAACAAATGTGCTTCTTACATAACTTCGTGGATTCAGGCTGGCATGGAATATTTTATTCCCTCTCGACGATTCCAGGTCAAGCCTCACTCTCCTCCATGGTTTTCTTTACACTGTGCTGCTGCGATTGCCAATCGAAACCGTTACTTCCATATTTATCAGCAAAACAACTCTCCAGAAAACAGACGTCTGTCTATTACTGCTAGAAACAATTGTAAAAAATTTTTGTCTAACGCCAAAACCCGCTATTCTCAGGTCATGAAATCTCGCATCTCATCTCAAAAATTAGGCTCTTGTGACTTCTGGAGAATCTTTAACAATATCAATATAAAGGGCAAATCTATAATTCCACCTCTCTTGTATGGTTCAGACTTTGTCACCTCACCTAAAGACAAAGCCGAATTGTTTGCTAAAAACTTTTCATCAATATTATCTCTTGATTCCACTAGTTGCGTTCTACCTGATATTGCCAACAAACAGGTTGATCCATTGCTTGACATTTATTTCACTCCAGCATCTGTATCTAAAGTGATTTCCTGCCTAGACTCTTCTACAGCTTGTGGCCTGGACAACATACCTGTTATTGACTTGCAGAAGTGTTCTCCGGAGCTGTCGTCTATACTCTCAAAACTATTCAACAAATGCTTATCAGAGTCTTGCTTTCCAGCCTGCTGGAAAGCGGCATCTGTTATTCCTATCTTCAAAAATTCTGAAGAGCGATCTGATTCGTCTAACTACCGTCCCATAAATCTTCTTCCCATCATTAGCAAGGTTTTTGAATCTTTAATTAACAAACACTTAATCTCTCATCTTGATTGTAATAACTTACTTTCTGACCATCAATATGGATTTCGATCTTCTTGTTCTACAGCTGATTTGCTAACAATAATAACTGACAGATTTTATTGTGCATTAGATAAAGTTGGAGAGGTTAAGGCCATCGCTCTTGACATTTCAAAAGCTTTTGATAAAGTTTGGCATGCTGGTCTTCTCCATAAGCTTTCTTCTTATGGTGTATCCGGCAACATCTTTAAGATCATTGAATCCTTCCTTTCCAATCGTAGCATAAAAGTTGTCCTCGATGGACAACACTCTTCTTCTTATTCTGTAACTTAAGGGATTCCTCAAGGTTCTATTCTTGGTTCTATACTTTTTTTAGTTTACATCAACGATCTTCCAGATATTCTCACATCTAAGGTGGCATTGTTTGCTGATGACACTACCATTTATTCTTGTCGTGATAAAAAACCAACACCCTCTGATTGCTTGGAGGGGGTATTTGAGTTTGAAAAGGATCCCACTTCTGCTACAGCATGGGGCTCACAGTGGCTGGTGAACTTTAATTCAGATAAAACTCTTTTTTTTTTGCCAATCGTTATCGCAATAATTTAGATCTTCCTATATTTATGAACGGTGATGTACTCTATGAGTCACCTGCTCTTCATCTTCTAGAATTAACTCTTACTTCCAATCTTTCTTGGAAACCATATATCAAATCAGTTACAAAATTAGCATCTGCAAAGGTTGTATCTCTTTATCAAGCTCGTCACTTTCTTACTTTGGATTCTATTCTCCATCTCTATAAATCTCAAATCCGGCCTTGTATGGAATATTGTTGCCATATCTGGGGCGGATCTTCTAATGATGCCTTTTTCTTTTAGACAAGGTGCAAAAATTTATTGTAAACATAGTTGGACCTGCTCTTGCAGCCAACCTCCAACCATTATCACATCGTCGTAACGTTGCTTCTCTTTCTTTTTTCTACAAATACTATAATGCACACTGCTCTAAAGAGCAAGCGTCTCTTGTGCCATCTGCTATAATTCATTCTCGTGTTACTCGTCATTCAATTAAGTGTCATCCTTTTTCTCTGACTGTTCCCAAGTGCTCCAAAAACGCTTATTCTTTAATCGTTATCTTGCTCTACAATCTTCATATTTTCTCTTTCAGTAATTCCAACTTTAATTAGTGGCTGCTTGCAGCCTTGTAGGAAGCGAAGATGTATAAAAAAAATAAAAATAAATAAATAAAGTAGCATTTACAACCATGACGAGACTGGGCTCTCCACAAATCACTTAACGAAGAGAGTATTTGTATATCCAAAAAGCAAAGATGCTTATAAACTGGCTCCCTCTCCTGGTAAAGCTATGTACTCTGTACTGCTCTGTGTGTCTGCAGATGGAAAATATCTTCCACCATTTGTTGTTTTTAAGGGAAAAGGCTGTCTGTATTCTAAATGGATAGAAAATGGACCACAAGAATGTGTTTTTGGGGCAACAGCAAATGGATGAATGGAAGACTTTCCATTTGAAAACTGGTATTTTACTTGAATTTTGTTACTTTAATTTTTTTCTTTCAACTTTTTTTTTCCTTTCCTTTTTTTTATTAATGTATTTACACTGAATAGCCTTTGTTGTTCTTGAAGACTGTACAAATGATTCAATAGAAGTAAATATTTTTATACAATTTGTTGACCAAAATCAAAAAACAATACTCTTGCTTTATGATGGTCATGGCAGTAATTTAGTATATGGTACCATAAAAGCGGCCATAAACAACCATATCCAAATTGTTTTTCTTCCGCCAAATTGCAAGAGAAACACAATGCAAAAATATTGATAAGACAGCCTTTACAGGATTATTGAAATAATTGTGTTAGAGACTCTCTCCAGGAAATGCTATTGCAGGTTTTCGTGGTACAGGTATTTCACCATTAAGTAAAGAAAAGATGAAAAGAAAAATAACAGATATTGATTTTCTCAATAAATCACGTGAACGTTATAGCTCTAAATCTCCAAGATTACAAACACCAAGATCAGCTATGCGATAAGCTTTAATGTCAATCATATGTCCTAATGTATCTGCAGAAAAAGCAGCAATAAGAGAACAACAAAAACCAAAAAGGAATAGAGTACAAGCAAAATGTGGAGAACTCCTTACAAATAAGAAAGTCAAACGACGGTAACTTGAGAAAAAAAAAGTTAAAGAGGAAAATAACCAAGTTTAAAAAAATATGGAACAATTTTATGGTAACATTGCACGAGTGTTACCACTTTTATCGTAACATAGCGCGAATGTTACCATAAAAGTGCAGTGATCAAAAAAATAGTTATTTTTTATAAAATACATTATTAAAAGATTATTATTTCTGTTTTAAATTACCGTTTTTTTACTTTCATTTCTCCGAGTTTTTATTTTTTTATAGCTGAGCTGTGTATGCACTTTCTTTTTTAATAAAAATATCTTAAGACTACTTTTTAAATTAAAACCTTGTATATATACTATAATAAAGGTGCGTGCAAATAAAATGTATGTCAGATTTTTCATAGGCAGCAGTACTTTGGGTCTATATAGGCATCATCAAATAAAGGCTCCCCAGTCCTATTGATAGTAGTTAAAGTAATAGTTTTTTGTTAATTTTGTTTATTAGGATGTCCAAGTATGATTTGAAGACATCTTTTGTCAAAAAGCCGATACCTAAACATTGTTTTTTTTTTAACTCAAAATCAAAAATAGTTAAAAATAGGCTTAGATTGCCCCACCCTATCCTAGTTATTCATTGCCAACAGAAACCAGTAACTTTTTTTCCTAAAAAATTTACATGTTTTTCGCTGTAACAACCCTGAACCATTCTGCTGACAAAAACCTCGGTAATATAGACAGGGCTGGTTTAAGTATATTTTTTGGTTAATTTTTTTTTTTTTTTTTTTTTGTTATTTCACCTCCCCAAGGCCCAGAAGGCCACTATAGATGAGGAGGCTACTTAATTGTGGTTATAACCCTCTCTCAACTCTATAACTCCGAAACACGAACCTTGACGAACAAGGCCGCTGCGCGGAGAAACAAGATGAGCGCGGTACTACCAGAGACGTGGTAGGGATTGAACTCGGAACCTCTCGCTAATGAAGCGAGCGCTCTACCACTACACCACTACCGCATTATGCACTACACCACTACCGCATATGCGAGATTAAGATTTGTCGCTATCTTTCTAAAAAAAAGTACATTCATTTGAAAATTCTATATAAATATTTTGAGGAATTAATATTTTTATAAGCTTTTAGATAATTGGATAAGTATTGTTAATGTGTTAATAATTTAAATGAACAATCAAATATATTAGTAAAGTTGGTTATATAAATAAATCGATAACTTTTCACAACAGTAATTATGAAAAAAAATCAAGATTTAATGGTTTATTTATTATTAACTTTGGTATATTGCGTTTTTACTAAAAGTAATTTTGTATTTTAGGTGTTTCAATAAATATTACATATTTATTGGAACTCTTAAAATACAATAAAAACAAAATATTGTTTTTATTGTATTTTAAGGGTTTTACGATAGATACCATAAAACACAATGTCTTATATTAAAAAAACCGTTTGATTGAGATCATTCCAATCATGTGTATGTAGCATAATAAATTTTGCCTACCCTTCCGGTATTAATGGCCAGCATAGAGAGTAGTTTTTCTAAATTATCAAAAGTTCCTTCGATTGACCTTTGTGAATTTCTATGTGGATTACCACTTTAGCAATTGAACATTAGTGCAATTAAAACCAAATTATTTTGGAAAGACTTTGCTAAACTTAAGGCAAGAAAAGTTTGTTATTTGCTTATTAGTTTTATTGTTTGTCAAAATAAACTGTACAATAATTATTTCTTGATTTCTTTAATTAAAAATGTATTTTATGACGCTTGCAGTTTTAATGTAAAGTACGGTAAATATTTAATACGATATTATAACTTTTTATTAAACATTTACCGTACTTTACATTAAAACTGTCATACAATACATTTTTGATTGAAGTAATCAAGAAAATACATACTGTTGAAATTCAATTAATTCCATACTGCTCCAAAAATCAACAGTTTTCACCTGAAGAGTTTTGCTAACTAAATTAAATTTAAACAATACATCATGATAATTGACCAAATAGCAGAGGAATTTGAAATATGTAATTTTTTGGGAATTCCCATAGTAGTACATTTTCTAAAAGCATCAATCTTGGAATCAATCGTGGATTCATAGACAACGTCATAAACCACAACCTTATGGTATCGCAAAGGTTCATGGACGCCCTTGAACTATCCTGCTCTCCCAACGGGTTTCATCTAGAGTTTTTACATTCATACTTTTGTTTATATACTTCATTTATAGGTTGATCCAGAAATAAAAGTTATTAACCTCTTCAATAATTCTGAAAAAATTAAAAGCGACAGTTTTGAAAGTGCTGCAGTAGTGACAACAAGGTTTAGTCAATGGCCTCCACTAGAAACAAAAAAAAGCTTGTGGTTGAGGTCAAGGATCCTTTTTTTTAAGCCTAAATTCTTTCAGTTTATGTTAGTTCTATCATAACCTTGGACGCACTTTTTTTGTAAGCATTTACCTTTTTTATAAAAGCTTGTCTAACAAGCAAGCTGTCAACCCACGCCTAAAAGTTTCTGAACAAATCCAACATTTTTAGAAGTTTTAAGTTGAAATTATTTTTACTTTTTTTTAACTACTCTTTTGAGCAGGTTGACATGAAATAGAAACCGTTGAAAACGAATTAAAAACCGCATTTTTTTTTATTTTTTGACCATTTTTCTAAATATTTAAAACCTTCAAATAATGAGGGGGTCCTAAACGTTTTATGGCTGTATCTTTTGAGCGCCAAAATATATTTTTATAAAATTTGAAACCTAATTACAATTTTTGTTTGAATTCAAGACAAAGAATTTTATTTTTCAAAAAATAATTTCGCTTAACCAGAGGGATGCAGGAGTCATTTTTCAAGGGTATTCCTGCCCCTGTGATCTGACTGCCGTGATTTTTAGCAAAAAATTGTCATTTAATGAATATTAGCAAAATAATATTTGCAATTATCTTCTTGTCAAAAATCTTTAAAGAAATACAACAAATTTTCCATCTCTACTGACACACACAAAACATGAATAAATCTCCGATAACAAAATCAGACAAATGAAATGCTAAAAACAGTATTTTAAAAATCATATTATGTTACAAAAATGAAAAAGAAATAGGTTTTTTTTCTATCTATATTCTTGAAAAATCTTCTTACAATCAACAATCATAGCCCTTAGTTTTTCACCATGATGGACGTTTTTATCAGATAGAACGAACCTTTTCAGTGCCTTGTTTAAGTTTTTATGCAATGCTTCAGATTTTTGTTCTGATGTAATACCCAGCGGGATTTTCTGCCTTTTGAGATACTCCTTAACATGGAACCTGATTATGTGAAACTTCCATCCAAGTGAAATCTTCATTGCAAATGCATCATGGACATACACTTTTAAGTGAAGCATGGGCTCCACAAACTTGTCTATTTTTTCTTTTTATGATATATCGAGTTTCATCCCAAAACAGCATTCAGCTACTAAATCAAATAAAATTTAACCAAATATTAACTTGCTGAAAGTAACAGTATTAACATATTCGTGTCTTTTAACTTTTTTAGACTGATAGGTCAATCCCAGCTAGCGCACATACATTGATAAAACGTTAGAACAATGTTGTGCGTTGCGTTGGCCCAGCATCGACCGCCAACGTTGTTTTTATATCATTTTGGTTACAAATGCGACATCGCCAACAACCAAAAAAACAACGTTGGTTCAACGTTGTATTTTAAGTCGGCATTGCGCAATATTTTACGTTGATTCAAAGTTGTACTTTACGTTGGCACAACGTTGTATTTTACGTTAGCAAAACGTTGTATTTTAAGTTGGCAAAACGTTGTATTTTGAGTTAATTCAATGTTATATTTTACGTTTGCACAACTTTATATTTACCTTTTATTGGAACCGAATTAATTTGTTTTATGTTAAGCATATACATTTAAACATGAAATATTATATACTACTGTGATCAAAAAGTAAGATGAATTTTTTTATAAAATAAAAAATCTTTATTTATTCTTCCAAATCTGTATCGTCCCCCTCAAAATATTCCCCCCCCCGGCCCCAATGCACTTTTGCCAACGTTTTTTCCAGTCTTCGAAGCATGCCGAAAAGTCCTCGGTAGGGATAGCCTTCAATGCGCGTGCCGATTCACGTTGGATCTCTTCAATGGACTTAAAACGATTTCCCCGGAGTGGTCTCTTGAGCTTTGGGAACAGCCACACGTCTAAGTCGGGCGAATACGGTGGTTGTGGAGCAACATGGGTAGAGTTTTTGGCAAAAAACTCACGAAGAACCAGTGCTGTGTGCGAAGGTGCATTATCGTGGTGCAAAATCCAAGAGTTATTGGCCCATAATTCCGGTCTCTTTTTGCGAATAGCTTCACGCAAACGTCGCATAACGCTTAAACAATATTCCTTGTAGACAGTTTGGCCAGTTGGAAGGAATTCGTAGTGCACGACACCACAATAATCAAAGAAAACAGTCAACATGACCTTGATTTTTGAGCGACTTTGACTTGGTTGCTTCGGTCTCGGCTTGCCTTTTTCACGGTATTCACTCGATTGGTCGGTTGTTTCAGGGTTGTATGCGTAGACCCAAGTCTCATTGCCAGTAATAATTTGTTTGAAGACGTCTTGATAGTCAGAAAGCATTGCTTCACACGTTTTAACACGACGCACTTTTTCAAAGAAATTGAGAAATTTCGGCACCAAACGTGATTTGAGTCTTCTGAGGCCCAAATGATCCTTCAAAATCGCTTGCACCGACCCAAATGATATTCCAACCATGTCAACAAGGTCTCGAATGGTTAACCGACGATTTGCAAACACCAATTCTTTGATTTTGTTGATGTGGCGATCATCAATTGAAGTCGATGGTCGTCCGGAGCATTCCAAGTCATCAACACGTTCTCGGCCTTCTTTGAAGTCTTTGTACCACTTGTAAACATTTTTTTGAGACATAGTCTCTTCACCAAAGGCCTTTTGCAACATTCGATACGTTTCAGCAGCAGAAATATCATTCCGCAAACAAAAGTTAATAGCACTTCTTTGCTCAACAAAATTAGACATCGTGAAAATCGCCGAATGCACTTTTGGTACTTCAGAAACAAGCGTAAACAAAAAAAAATAATTATGAGTTTGACATGTAATTTGGCGCAAATGTTAATGACATTCCTACCAACTTAAAAATAAAAAAGATTGGACGATTCGAATAAGGCGGGAAGTTTAAATTAAAAATTCACCTTACTTTTTGATCACAGTAGTATTTATGCGCGTGTATAGTTGTATAAATGTATAAATGTATTTTTTTTTTATTTTTTTTTTTAATTTTATAAAATTTTTTTGTTAATTTTGTAGTTTTACTTTTTAATGTTATACCTTTGTTTTTTTATCTTAGTTTAAAGCTTATGGATACTGTATTTTTTTTAATTTGTTTTTTATTAATTTTTGAAATTTTTTCAATATTTTTTATTTTCTAATAAAATTTTTATAGTTTTAATTTCTGAAGTATTACTTTTGTTTTTTGTATTAGTTTTAAGTCCAGTCACCATGATTGTATGAAGAATTTTTTTGGATTCGTGTATTGCTTTTAATATAATCCCTTGATTGTCCGACGGGTATCGTATTTGCTTTGTTTCTTTTTATTTGTCTTTCGAATTTTCTCTAATCATATTCTGCTTTTTTGCATGCCTTAAATATTGATCATTTATCTTCCGAGCATTTTGTTCTATCGAAGCCATAGAATAAATTTAAGTTGTCTTGTGTTTGAGAATTTATTTCAGGTGGTAGTGGTATTTGTTCGGGTGTCTTTGGCTTTGTTTTATTCAAGTTATTGGTATCGTTGTTTATGATTTGGTTTTCGAGAGAGTTTTGGCATATCACCATAGGGGCGTCTGAATCTTGTGATTTAGAATATTTAACTGTTGGTTCAGGTATTTCTTCCGATGTTTCTGGTTCATTAGTTTCCGTTACTTTTTTTCTAGGTTCTTCGGTCACTTCTATAAAATTTTCTTTTGGTTTTAGGTTTTCTTTGTTTTGTCCGGTATAGATTATCCTGACGTTACCCAGTAAACACAAGACGTCTTAAAGACGTCTAAAAAACGTCTTTTAGACGTCTAGACGTCTAAAAGACGTTTTTTAGACGTCTTTAAGACGTCGTGTGTTTACAGGGTGTATCCACATAGTATTATATTTTTTGTTTTGTTCTTTTTATTACATTATAAATAAGCATTTCGTTACAATATTTAAAATACAAATATATAGTAATAAAAACATGTATATATATAAATATATAATAATCGTTATTAAATAGTAAAAGAACGCGGGAACTCGTAGAAGACCATACCTTCTTGTCGTCGAGTACCGCTAAGAAATGATCGTGTTAAAATTTATAAGATATTTACAAGATAAAAAATAAGTTAACGAAGTAAGAAACTTAAAATATTCCGTTACAAATACAAGATACATTATTATATATTACAGTTGTTAATGATGCATATATAATTTTTATAAATCAATAGTTAAATAGGGGGTAAAAAGGAAGATCACTAAAAAAAAAAAAAAAAAATATCAAAAGTTAATTGTTACATCTTCAATTTTAAAAATGAGTTCTTTAAGCTTTCGTTTAAAAGAAAAATAGTTACTTTGATGAATAAAATCCTTAGTAAAATTTTTTAAAACTATTTTATTCCATAAGAATGGTCCGCGATAATCAAAACAAAATTTAAAAAGATTTGTTTGAAAAATGGGCTGCTTAATAAAATTATCATTCCGCAAAATGTATTTATTTTTATTTTTCGATGAATACAAATTATGGAAAGAAATAGGGGATGAATTGGTTTTACATTTAAACATAAAACAAAGAATATTAAAAATGATAAGCTCATATATATTAAAAACTTTCATTTCAAATAATAGAGGCTTGAGTATAACGGTCTTTAAAATATATGAGACGTGCTACATGCTTCTGCTGACAATAAAGAGGTTTAAGTTTATTTTTATTTGTACTACCCCAAGCAATTTTTGCATAGTTTATGTGACAATGAATAAATGAGTGATATAATTGTACTAAAGTACGTTTATTTAAAACATTTCTTGCTTTGTACAATATTCCTATACTTTTTGAAATTTTACTTAATAAATTTTTAATGTGACTTTTCCATGTAAGATTTTCATCTATACAAACACCTAGAAAGTTGGTTACTGTTACTTGTTTAATTTGTATATTGTCAATAACAAGATGAGGCATGTTAATTGGCAGTTTATGTTTTTTGATAAGAGGATGGAAAAGAACCCATATAGTTTTATCAATGTTAAGAGATAATTTGTTAGTCTTAAACCAGTCAGATATTTTGATTAACTCGATGTTCAAGCAACTAAATAAAGTAGGAATGCTTTTGTGTGACATAAATAAATTGGTGTCATCAGCAAACATAATTGTTATAAAATCCGAGGCTTTGTATAAATCATTAATATAAATAAGGAAAAGAAGAGGTCCTAATATGGATCCTTGAGGAACTCCACATGTAATATTTAACAAATTTGATGATAATGTTTCATCGGCGTAAACAAATTGTTTGCGATTAGTTAAATAACTTTTTAACAATTTTAAAACATTGCCTGTTATACCACAACATTTTAATTTTTTAGCAATGGTATCAAACGCTTTCGCTAAATCAATAAATACTCCCAATGTGAGTATAGAATTATTAAATGAATCTGATATACTTCTTGTAAGCTGAATAATTACATGCTCTGTTGAATTATTTTTTTTAAATCCATATTGCATGTTATATAATAATTTGTTTGATAAAAGGTGATTGTATATTCTGTTGTACAAAATTCTTTCTAAAATTTTAGAAAAAACAGAGAGGATAGAAATTGGACGATAGTGTTTAACATTAGTTTTTTCTCCTTCTTTAAATATAGGAATAATTTTTGCTATTTTTAAATCATCAGGAAAAACTCCCTGATTAATAGAGCATTTAAAAATTTGGAAAATTATGTCTTTTAAAACGTCAAAACAGTTTATAATAACGTTCCCATTGACATCATCTGGACCAACTGCTTTATTTGACTCAACAATTTATAAGCACTTTCAAACTCTTCAAAAGACAAATCAAAAAAATTTAGATACGAGTTTAGAGGGTTTATATGTTGCCTTAAATGATTTTTTAGGGTTTAGAATTATTTCGGCTCGGTTTTGTCCTACAGATACAAAATATTTATTAAATTCGGAAGCAACTGTTTTTTGATTAAGAATAAAATTATCATCTACTTTAATAACTGAGGGCAAAGATTGCGATGTTTTTTTAGTGTTACCCGTAATTTCATTTATTAATTGCCAAGTGCGTTTAGAGTTTAATTTGTATTTTTCAAGTAAATTAGTGTAATATATTAATTTTGAATTTTTCCTTAGGCGTTCAAATAGTCTTACGTAATTTTTTATAATTGGTCTTACTCTCAGTTGCTTTTAATTTTAAATATTTAATATAAAGTTTTTGTTTAATTTTTGATGATTTTAGAATACCTTTAGTAATCCATGGCGATTTAATTTTTTTATGTTTGTAATTAATTTCTACTTTGGGAAAATTGATGTCATAAATTTCATAAAAAATTTTAAAAAAAGATTTGTATATTAAATTAATGTCTTCAGAAAAGTTAATAATGTCCCAATTAACTAAAGAAAGTTGATATTTAAAAGATTCTAGGTTTTTATTATGAAAAAGTCGTTTTTTAAATGATTTTTTTTCGTTATATAAAATTTTTGCATAAATATCTATTAAAAAGAAAATAGGGAAATGATCAGATATGTCACTTTTAATAATGCCTTTTTTAAGCGAATTATTAAAAATATCATTGGTTATAATGTTATTAATTAAGGAAGTTGTTGTTTGAGTAATTCTTGTTGGTTTGTTTATTAGAGTTTTAAAGATCTTGGTATTGGTTTAATTAATTGATTCATCATGGCAACTAGTATTCCTGTATAGTAGGATGTTCCGTTTTTAGGCGTTTTGCGATATACTTCTCTTGTGTGTATATGTTTCTCATATCCGAGTTGCTCAAGAGCCACACCGACAGGAAAATATTTTTTTTCGAGAGGCAAACCCATTACCGATACTGCAGTTCGTTTGCATAAGTGGGAGTTGAATTATAAAAATGGTGGGTTACACCTTAATTAAAAGTCCGTTTTCAAGGATCAACGATTTCGACTTATCAGTTTTCATGACGAGTTCGATCATTGTCCCTATACGAATAATTTGCAGGCCTTCCAGATCGTGATCTAAATTGGCATTTTCAAGAGCGAATAAAATATTAGGCTCAGTTATATTTTCTGTTATTTCACATAAAAGGGTTCTTTTGTGCTAAATTCATTAGACAATTTTGAGTTAAAATTAGTTGCTATAGCTTGAGCATAGCTTTTATTAGAGACGTTTAAGTCAATTTTCGATGTTTCCATATTAAGATTAATTGTATTTATACATTAATATATATTTTTTATTTATACATTAATATATTAATAAATGTATTTATACATTAATATTCATTAATATACGTTAATATACATTAATTTTTTTTTTTTTTAATTACAAAATAATAAATATTTACAAAAGTTTTTACTATCTCTGCGTAATAAATACACATATTCACAATAAGTTTTCAAATCGTACAACTTTATATATTTTTCCATTTATAAATATTTTTATGATTTTTATGATACACTTTTATATTATATGAAAGCAAAAGAAAAAAAACAAGCTTTTTACATTAAATTAACTCCGATCTATTCTAAAATATTCTTTAGTTTATATGCCAATATTTAAAAAATAAAGTCGTGTTTTTATATACACATTATTCCATCATATTCATAAAAAAGAAAATATTCCACTTAAACTTCCAAATCTTTTTATTGATAAAAATATAATAAAAAGGGAAATATCGTCAAAGTTTTTGGGCGTAATACTCGATGAAAATGTTACATGGAGAGAACATATAAGTGTTGTTGAGAATAAGGTTTCTAAAAATATTGGTATACTCTATAAAGCTAAACAGGTCTTAAACCAATCTTGTCTTAAATACATATACTTTTCATTTATACACTGTTACCTAAACTATGCTAACATTGCTTGGTGCAGCACCAATGTTACAAAGCTAAGTAAACTTCTATGTAAACAAAAACACGCTATTAGGATTATTACAAATGAAAATCGCTTCTCTCATTCAAAAATACTTTTTAGTAAACTTAATATTCTAAATGTTTATAATTTAAATCTCTATCATGTTCTTATATTTATGTTTAAACTTGATAAAAAAATGGCACCATATTTATTCAACTCTTTATTTAAAAAAATAAATCACATATACAGCACAAGATTTTCAAATAATAACTATACTCAATCCAAAACCGACTATTCTGCCACTAAATACTCAATCACAAACCGAGGACCTAAACTCTGGAATACACTTTTAAATAATGATCTTAAACCACTTTCTTTGCTTAATCAATTTAAAACTAAACTTAAGCAAAATCTTTTACTAAACGACAATGAACTAAATTTCTTCTGAAGCGTTTAAAATGAGAGTACTATTATTAATGATTTAGTATTAATAATTGTTTATTACTAAGATTGTCTATTCTAATACATAAATATGATAAATAATCTTGTCTCTAGTCTTGTTTCTGTTTATTTATTTTTTTTGTTTTGTTTTGTCTTTTTTTTTTTTTTTGTTTTTGTTTTTTTTATTTGTTTGTTTGTTTTTTCTTCTTTATTGTTGGTCTTTTTAGTAAGTAAAGTAAACTTAAGCGTTAATAAAAAAAAAAATTATAGCATATGTAACTTTTACGGTTTTTTTTAGCATTGTAATTTACGGTATATTTATTACGGGGCTTAGTGATAAGGCTACTATAGTCTTCTTTTTGCCCCTGTCATATATTGTTTTTTATTCATGAACATTGTTATTGTAAATACTATTAACGACGAATAATATAATTAAAAAACAAAAATATATATATATATACATTTTTTAGTTTTTGTTTGTTTTTTGTGTTTTTATTTTTTGTGTGTTTTTTAATTTTTAATTTTTTTGTATTTTTAATTTTATATTTTTTTGTGTTTTTTGTTTTTTTATTTTTGAGCCTTTGTGCGGAAAGAAATTGAGAATATGGAAAAAGGTTGATAATGAAGTTGGTAAAGACTAATAAAGTATATTTAGTAAAGAAAGATTTTATTAATTAATACTAAAAAATACAGAACTTTTACACAAATCATCACGTTACGAAATCTACAGAAAAAAGAGCAAATAATAAAATATATATCATAAACTAAGGGCTGGCAGTGATTGTTTAATCATATATAACAATATTTTTGTTGTAAAAAATATATGTTTAAAGGACACGGGAACACTTAACGAAACAATTAGTTCTTTCTACGATCCAGTGTGTTAGTTTAGCTCATATGTTTAGTTTCAGGTTCCCGTTCTCTATTTGGCAAAAACGTTTTTAATACAAAAAAGTTGACAGAAAATGTTCGTGGTATTTCTACGGACATGATAATTTTATTTTAAAGTAATAATATTCCTGATGTTTCTGGTAAATATTCTGATCACTGCCATTGGGTCAATATTTGAATTGTCAAACATATGGTGGCATCTGCTGTTCCATATTTCACTCATAATGGTTTGAGTGACTGTCAACAGCAGCTGCGAGGTAGGGTTTTTCTCCAATAAATTCGCAGTCTCAGTCGAGAATATGGAATTTATTGGAGAAAAGTTGTTTTGGGATGTCAAGGAGTTATATACATGTTTAAAGTATTTCCATATTGTAACAGAAGGAGGAGAGTAGGCAAAGATATGCATTTTTCCGCAAGTTTTGCATTTGTTGTTTTTAACGATCTGTTGCCTTGTGCTTTTGGAAAGCAAGGCAGCAGAAGGTAAGCTGTTATGGAGAAATCGAAAGAGGATGTTTTGTGTCGGTCCGTATACGTGGGAGGTAAAATTTCTTTTCCAAATTTGGGTCCACGGCATTGTTGCTTTTGTTGAACTGTTCCAGAAAAGTTCTGCTGGCACGACTGTCTTTTTGTTTTTTGCCACTTGTAAGTAAAAATTTTTTGTTGATTTTAGGGGGATGTTAAAGAGGGACCCGTATTTATCTAAGATTTCAATTGTAGTTTTGTAGTACTGAGACATTTTGTTGCCCCAGTGTTTGGGAAACGTGTTTTGCCTTAAAAAATTCCAGCTTTCGTTTAGCTTAGTAAACTTAACAAGTGAACTTGCCACCCAATACTTTGAAAAGTAGTAAGAATCGTGAGTTTTGTCCTCGTCGCGTTCTTTTATTTGAAAGAGCATTTTGAGGTGGATCGCAAGACTTTGCTCCTTCGGTGATAAAATTCCGAGACCCCCGCTTTTGACGGGTAAGATAAGTGTCTCTCGTTTGACCGGGTTAAAATTGGTCTTTTGCCACAGATTTTCGAAAATGGCTCGATGCAAACGCTCTATCATCCAATCGGGAGTGGGCAAAACGTATGCTAGAAACCACACTTTTGACATTGCTAGCATATTTATCAGATTAGTCTTTCCCCTAAGTGACAAAGTACGCAGTCCCAGAAACTTGAGCTTTTTCTCTATTTTGTTTAGAGCTACTTGCCAGTTGAAATTGGTAGTATTGCTCAGTCTGGTGTAAAAGGTAACACCTAAAATTTTGAAACCGGTGTCATTGTTCCACTCTACGTTGTCCAATTCTGTGTAAATTTTGGGATCAAAATCTCCAAGAGCAAGACCCTTGGTTTTTGAGGCGTTGATTACTGAACCACTTGCTTTTTTGAATAATTTTAGGTTTTCAAAGAAAAAGCGAATACATTTTACGTCCTTAGCAGAAAAGTTCGAATCGTCTGCGTACTGCTGTAGTTTTAGAGGTTTCCGTGTTCTCGGCAGAGGAAATTCCTCTATTCTGCTATCCGCTCTGATCACCAAAGCCAAAGCTTCAGCAACAAAAACGTACAGCAAAAGAGAGAGAGGGGTCTCCCTGTCTAACTCCCCTTTCCGTAAAAAAGGAGGTAGACGGAAAGCCGCAATTCAGAACAGTTGCCGAAACTTCTGAATACAAGGTGTTAATAAAAGATACAAAATTTTCTCCGATATTGAATTTTCGGAGAATCTGCAGCAGAACGCGCGATCGAATTTGTCAAATGCCTTTTCTTGATCTATTGTCAAAATGAAACTAGGTAGTTTTTTAAATTCTGCGTAATCTATTAGATCACGTACAAGATGTAAATTTGAAAAAATGTTTCTACCTGGGATTCCGTAAGTTTGATTTGGTTCTATAATTTTGTTCATTACTTTTGCAAGTCTTAGGGCCAGCGCTTTTGTGATTATTTTGTAATCGGCGCCGATTAAAATATAGGCCTCCAATTTTTGCATTTTGTAAGATCTCCTTGTTTGGGAATAAGTGAAATTATTGATTTTTTCATAAAGCGGCTAGTGTTTTTTTCTACAAAAGAATTTCGTAAGCAAGTTCTTCAAAATCTTTTTCTAAAATGTGCCAAAAAGTTTTGAAAATTCAGCTGGAAATCCGTCATAACCCGGAGGTTTTCCGTTTTCAAATTTAAAAAGGGCCTCTTTTAGTTCCGCACCGGTTAGGCGGGTGTTTAAAAATTGGGTTTCATCATCACTCAAACGTTTAGTGATGTGTGAAAAGACACGGTTTTGGCTGTCTTTGCATAAATTTGTTTTGGTGTAAATGTTTTTATAATACGTTGATAGGGAGTTGAGTTTCGTCAGGTTCACTCGTCAATGTGCAGTCATTCTTGCGAATATCGGTAATTGACTTGTTCCGCTGTCGAGTTTTTTCCCAATTATAAAAAAATTTTGAAGGTTTTTCTCCTTCTTTAATTAGTTTTTGTTTCGTGCGAATAAACGCTCCGGGAAACTGGAGCAAGAAAAGGGCATCGCGTTTTTCTTTGATGCTATCTAAATTCGGGTTAGCGTTTTGTCGCTCCCGTTGGATTTCGTTTTCAATCCTTTTGATTTTTTTTTTCTTTTTTGCACTTTCCTGTATCGATATGTGTTGTAATTCAGCCCTTACAAAAAGTTAGCAGTCGTCCCACCATTTTAAAATGGACTTGTAGGACCGTTTTGTTTGCCATTCTTGAATTAAGAGTTCAATTTTTTGCCTATGCACTTCAATTTCCAAAAGAGAACAATTTAATTTCTAGTAACCTGGTCCTCTCCTAAACTTACTAAAATTGACTGTTGTTGACACGAACTCGTGGTCTGAAAAAGGGTTGGTGAGAATTTTGGTGCATGTTATTTTTTTGGTGACTTTATCAGGACAGTAGATTCTGTCGAGTCTACATTTAACCGTCTGATTACGCCATGTGAATTCTCTTTTGGTGGGAAACTTATAACGAAAAATATTTAATAGGTTATACTTACTTCGGAAGACCCCAAGTTCAGCAATGCCGTAGGTGTGATATCTAGCGTTGTTTGAGCTTTCTGTGTCAAGAGGTAGGCTTTCGACCATGTTGAAGCCCCCGGCCATCAGGACGGGTAGTTCTGTGTCCTCCGAGAATTCTCTAAAGTCGCCAAAAAAATGGCGCCTTTCTCTTGGCACATTTGGCGCGTAAATATTCAGCACCTGCATTTCGTGTTCGTCAATTTTTATCATGGCATTTAATATTCTATCGTTAGCGTCCCATTTTAGTTCGGTTAACGAAATGTTGGATTTAGAGAGAATCGCCACCCTGCAACAACTGTGGCTCGGACCAGAGTTTCAAATAGACTCGCCAGTCCATTCGTTACCCCTCTGCTTAACAGTGGACGGCCCAGACTTTGTTTCCTGAAGGAGGATGAGATCGTAGGAGAACTTTTTAAGAAAACCAAAAAAATTATCGCATTTAGTTTGGTCGTTAAGACCGTTTATGTTGCATGTTGAAATGTTAATAGCCATGATGGAGAGCAGCTTTAACCGTGTAAGTCGGACAAGAGGCAGATTAATGAAAGAGGCAGATCAATCAAAACTCCATCAAAACAGATCAATGAAATACAAGAGGCAGATCAATGAAAACTCCATACAACAATTCCAAGACTTTTTAAAATATAAAATTGATTGGGACCTTATTCTAAAATCAAGTGAGGCAAACAATGCGTACGAACTAATTCTTAATCATTTTTGTAATCAGTATGAAAATGCGTTTCCTGAGAAAAAAATTGTTATAAATACCAAGTCGCTCCTATGTCCTTGGATGTCTAAGGGCCTACTAAAATCCTCGAAGAAAAAAAAAAAAGTTGTATGAAAAGTTCTTAAAAAATAAAATATATAAAAATGAAGCAAACTATAAACATAATAAAAATATGTTTGAAAAAACTAAAAAAAAAATCCAAAAAACTTTATTACTCAAAGTTGTTAGAAAAAACTAATGGAAACACTAAAAAGATGTGGACGGTAATTAAAGAAATTATTGGCAATTCAAAAAATTATGAAAAAAACAATCTGGCCAAATAAATTTTAGTAGATGGTAAATTTATATACGATAAAGCAACAATTGCTGAAAATTTGAGCAGCTTTTTTCTTAATATTGGGCTTAACTTAGCTAAAAAAATTCCGTCAAGATCTTCTTCATATGATTTATATTTAAAAACCTATGATAAAGTAATGGATGAATCTAAACTAGATATTTATGAGTTGCGATTTGCTCTAGATAGTCTTAAAAACAACACTAGTGCAGGTTTTGATCAAACCAGCGTGCATGTTGTAAAATCAGTTTTTAATATTATAGAATCCTCTCTATATCACATTTTTGATCTTTCTATTAAATCAGGTACAGTTCCAGAAAAACTAAAAATTGCACGAGTCGCACCTATTTTTAAATCTGGTGATGGCACAAATACTTCAAATTATAGACCAATATCAGTTCTACCATGCTTTTCTAAGTTACTCGAACGTATAATGTATAATAGGCTTTACAGCTACTTAACGGTAAACAACATGTTGTTCAACAAGCAATTTGGTTTTTAAAAAAATCACTCAACCGATCACGCTTTGACCGAGCTAGTAACCCATGTAACAAATGCTTTCAATGACGATTGTTTAACAAAAGGAGTTTTTATTGATCTGTCGAAAGCCTTTGACACCGTCAATCATGTCATTCTTCTTAAAAAACTTGAACATTATGGAATAAAAAACAATAACTTACTTTGGTTTAAAGAATATTTATCAAGCAGAAAACAGTTTATACAATAAACTGTAAAACAGGTAAAACGTCCGAAAATATATTGACATGCGGAGTTCCTCAAGGCTCGATTTTAGGTTCGCTATTATTTTCACTTTATATAAATGATTTATCTTTTACATCAAACTTATTAAATTTTATTTTATTTGCGGATGACTCCAACCTGTTTTATTCATATAGGGATATTAAAACGCTTTTTACAGTGGTTAATGAAGAGTTAAACAAAGTAAACGAATGGTTTACATGTAATAAACTATCGCTTAACGTAACAAAAACTAAGTATATACTACTCCATAAACAAAATAAAACAGATAATCTTCCCCTAAAACTACCTGATGTGAAAATAAATAAAATAAATATTACTAGACAAACATTTGTAAATTTCTTAGGTGTTATTTTGTGTGGAGCCGTAGAGGTTAATTATATGCGGACGAGCAGGAACAATGTTTATATATGTACGTGGCGTTTTTTTAGATAATATATATATGCATGTAAAGATGGGTTACTTATAATATATATGTATTTCATTACAAGTTCTGGTATTTATTAACGTTACAACAATGGCGCTGCGAGTAGGATCTGATTTGACTTTAGATGACCCAGACAATGCGGAAGCATGGATTAGGTGCTTTTCAGCCTCCGCACGTTCCATGAAATTAAAAGATGAGATAAACGATTGTTACGAGAAAGCAGCCTTATTTCTGGCAAAAGCAGGCATTGAAGCAGTAAAAAAGATTTCCCGTATGGTATATCCAAAAGAGTTAGAAAATATGATATTCGATGATATTAAAACTGTTATTATGTCCCATTTGAGGCCTCGGAAACGATTTATTATTGCTGAAAGAGTTAGATTTTTAGCATCAAAACAAAAAAACAATGAAAACATTGTATCATATGCGCAAAGATTACGCGAAGCTTCACGCTTTTGCAACTTTGAAAAATTGGGAAAAGATGGCCAAAGTGCGGAAGATGATTTAATTCAAATGAGATTGATTGATGGCCACCAGTCTCCTGATCAGGGAATTAAAGCCCTAGAAATGTTACAAAGTGGAGATTCGCCTAGACTAGGAGCATGTATTGATTTTATCAGACAACTGGAGTAAATATCATGTTTTAGTATACAAAACAACATTGGAAGCAACATAGACATACCTTTAGTTAATCATATTGATAAAAACAAAGAAAAAACATTTAAATGCAAATATTGTGGCCTTCAGCACCCACCTAGGAAATGCCCAGCATTTGGGAAAAGTTGCACAAAATGTGGGAAGTTTAACCATTTTAAAAACGTATGCAGAACAAACACCAAGTATGAAAAAACAGTAGAGGAAATAGAGAACGATGATACTAGTGTATACTCCATTAACATGAATGGTACAAATTCAGAGATTAATGTAAAAATAAACGATTATAATATGAAAATGCAAGTTGACACCGGGAGTCAAGTCACAATCATTCCGAAGAATTTTTGGGAACTTATGTCTAAACCGAAGCTACAAAATTGCTATCTTCGTCTGAAACAGTTTGATGGTACAATCATAAAAGTCCTAGGCGAATGTGAAGCAACTTTGGAAACTGAATCAAAAATGAATATAGTACGAATTATCGTTGCAGACTGTTTATAAAAGTCATGGCCTAATTGGTATGGATGTATTAAATATCAATGCTACAAAATTAATTAATAGTATAGACCCTAGTGTTCATGGGCTTTTAATTAATTACGGAGCAAATATTCTGTTAAAAAACGGCATACAACCAACTTATTTTGAATCGCGACCGCTCCCTATTCACATTAAACCACTAGTGATAGATAAACTGAATGAGATGATTCAACAAGGTTTGCTCCAAAGGGTCCCTCCTGGTGGAAGCAAATGGGCATCAGCACTTGTGGTTGTTAGAAAAACAGATAGAGACTTACGCATATATGCAGACTATAAAATAGGGGTTAATCAAAAAATATGCTCAGACTCATATCCTATCCCCAATATTGAGAAGGTATTCCATAAAATGGCGGGAATGAAATATTTTGCTAAAATTGATCTAAAGGGAGCTTATCATCAATTGAGTTGGACAAATAGGCACAAGAAATAACTACAGTTAATACCCCTATCGGACTATTAAGATGGGCATGTTTACTCTTTGGAATAAAAACAGCGAGTGCAATATTTCAGAGAGCGATAGAATCTGTTGTTGGCGATCTTATCCCTAACATGATTATATTCCAGGATGATATATGTGTCGGTGCGGAAAATGCTGAAGAACTTAAATCGAATTTGAATAAGATTTTGAGCAAATTGAAGAAATCTGGAATGAGCATAAATACAAGAAAATCAGTGAATGAAGCGAAATGTCTTTCATTTTTAGGATACGAACTGTCAGAAAAGGGAGTTACCCCAGATCGTAATCTAGTCAGCAAAATACTCAGAATAAACCCTCCTAAGGATAAAAAGGAACTTGAGTTGTTCATAGGACTAGTAAACTTTTATGGTCGACATATACAAAAATATGCTGAAAAATTTTTACCTTTAAACAATTTAAGAAAGAAAGGGGTTGTATTCGAATTGTATTCGAATGGAAAAAAGAACATCAACATGCATTTGAATTGCTAAAAAGGAACCTTAGCGAAGAACCTGTAGTAAAGGTTTATGACATCAACCAAGATCTAGAATTGACAACCGATGCCAGTGAAAAAGCTATATCTGGAATACTTTCACAAAATGGCCATCCTGTATTGTATCTCTCGCGAACTTTATCAGAAGTTGAGACAAGATGTTCTAATATTGAAAGTAAAGCGTTGGCTATTGTATGGTCTACTCACAGGGCTAGGCATTTTCTGTTGGGTAGAAAATTTAAACTAATATCCGATCACAGGCCACTAGAATTTATATTTGATAGTAATAAAGAACTGCCCAAAGTCACATCCGCTAGAATTTTAAGATGGGCCATACAAATGATGGTATTCAATTACGAAATAAACTATAAGAAGGGAGAGAATATTCCTCATGCCGATGCCTGATTATTAATGAATTAATGATCCTGATGAAAGAATGGTAGAAACAGTAAAGATGGGGTTAAAAGCGCATTCACCAGATAAAGGTTCATTATGTATATTATTTAAGCAGAATGCTTTTAAGCTATAGGACAATACCCCATGCAGGGAGATCAAGAAGTCCTTCCGAGATGATGGGGAGACAGTTAAGACCTCCTCTCACTATGAGTTTTGAAAGTGGAACACCATATGGTGTTCCACTTTCAATACTTTGTCTTTACCATCACTTTTCATCACTTTTTTTCATCACTTTGTCGATACCATAATATTATGGTATCGACAAAAATCAGATTCCAAACCTGAACTTGCTGCATTCATATCTCAGGCTGGTCTTAACATTTGAATCATTTTGAGGAATAGCTCTTCCGGTACATTAGCACACTGTGATCAAATAAACAAACGCCTAAATGAACCTAACACACGTATGAATAATGTAGACGATATACTGGATGATCCCATTAACAATGAGAAACTCGACCCTTCCAATAGTGATAGATCTGATATACATGATATGCCAGAACTACTTGTAACTAAGGAAGAACATATCCAGAATCGAAGAACTACACGGTCGACGAGGGGACGAAACCCAATACGTTTCCGGGATGTGAAGCCGTAGAGCTCAATTATATGCGGACGAGCAGGAACAATGTTTTCATATATACGTGGGGTTTTTTTTAGATAATATATATATGCATGTAAAGATGGCTCACTTATAATATATATGTATTTCATTACAAGTTCTAGTATTTGTTAACGTTACAACATTTTGGATGAAAATTTATCTTGGAAGACTCATATAAGCTCTCTGGAAAGAAAACTTTCAAGAAATATTGCAATAATGTATAAAGCAAAACCATTCTTAAACATTAGGTCATTAAAAAATTTATATTTTTCTTTAATACATAGTTATTTACTTTACGGAAATACTGTATGGGCAAGCACAAATTACACAAAGATGAAAAAAATTTATTCAAAACAAAAACATGCTTGCCGAATTGTATTTGGAGCAACAAGAAATGTGCCTTGCGAGCCACTGCTAAGTATGCTTGGATCATTAAACGAGTACAAAATTATATATATTTAGTCTTACAATTCATGTATAAAATAAAACACAAACTATCTCCAACAAAATTTAATCAATATTTTAGTAAAATAAGCCGTAAATACCCCACCAGATTTTACGGAAACAATTTTGTAACTCCAAAATTTAATCTAAAGTTATGTTCTTTTTCAAATTCAGTATCGGGGACCTTTTTTATGGAAAAGTTTGAAACAGTTTGTTCATAATAAAAAACAAACACTTTCGCAATTCAAAGCTAATTTAAAATATCATTTAGTAAATATGGATTTTAATATTCTAAATATTGCCAGTCTTTTTTAGAAGTTATCAAAATAAATTTATAATAATAAATTAACTAAAACAACTTAACATGTTAACTACCAAAAAACTAAAAATAATAAGAAGATCAGCAATTATTATTAAGAATATCAATGTCTTCTTTAAAAATGTTTACTTTTGAATATTTAGTCTCGACGTTTAAAAAGTTTCATTTTTTTGTTTCATTTAATCTAAACATGGAGTATCTTTTTTTAAATTAACTTATATATATTTTACTTTTGACAATTTTATATATTTTATGCTGTTGTGGATGGAATTTTAGTCATTTTATTATAAAAACGACAATACGAGGCAACGTGTATATATATGAATGTGTGTATGTGTCATGTGCGCATGTGTGTATGTGTATACACATATATATTTATAGATTTTGTATCTTGTATGTCAGTTTTGTCAAAGGTTTTATTTGAAGTTCGGAGCAAATACATATAAATCAATAATTTATAATATAAACTTTTGCGCGCCAAAATGTAAGTTTACGATTACGATAAACATGAAAACACGCAAACAACACGATTTAAATAAACAAATAACTCACAAACTTGTATTTCAAAAAATAACTAACTCGTTATCCTTGATCTAATTAATTTTTCATTGAAGTGCTGAGCAAAAATTTACAAAATTAACAGTCTAGGAAATAAACTTTGACACCCCTAATATGTATACAACTCTGTACTTGTACACATTCTGAACGCCAAAAAAAGTATTTAAGTTTATAATTTTTAAATCAAAATAATAATTTAAAAAAAAACAAAAAAAAAATATTTTGGCTACGCCAGCGCGGCGCCCATATCACCCATGCACCCTATGCGACCGCATAATTTGCATGACCCTTGCACCGGCCCTGAATATAGGTAAGAAAAAGTTTCTCAGTGGCCAAGATATGGCTAACATTAATTTTTTTAGAATATAAATTTACCAAGAGACAATTTAAATTAATTTTGTCTGTACTTTTTGGCACAACGAACAATAAATAACTCTATTATAAAGTCTAGAAAATATCCTGTTTATCATACTATTAAATATGTTTTTTTTTTTAATATTTAAAGAAGCTTCTGTCAAACACCACAAAATAAGATGGGAGGATAACGTATATATTGTCTTAGTTTTCAGTGACCCCCTCAAATTGAGGAGGTTTTGCCTTTTATCAATGAATATAAGTCTAATTAAGAGTAATATGAAAAAAAAATTTTAACTTGTTGCCCCTTACATTTGTACAGTGGGTTGGTTACATACAAAAGGGTGACCAAAATTATTTTTCCAATTTTTTTCAAAGCGCAAATAAGATTTTTCCCCGGGGGAGTGGGTTTCATTCAAACACCAAATCAAAACTATATAATTTAGATACTATATCAAAACTTACTTTAAAATTATTATAATTTATCCTTTAAATAAAAAAAATGCCTTTAAAAATATTTAAGGGTTGAGGAGGGAAAGGGGAAGGAAGAAAGTTATTTCTGCTTTCGCCCTCCCACCCTCCCAAAGTTGCTTTAAAAGGTCAACTTAGTAATTTTTTTTCTAATAATGTTTTTGCAGTTATTTATAATTTTCAAATAAAAGATTTTTCTTTATTGTTATTTTTTACTCATCGTCAATTTTTACTTCTATATTAAAGTTTTCATTAAATCAATCAATATCGTTGTCATCTTCTAATGTGTCATGATCATTTTTGTCAGTGCTTGCATTAACATCTACTTCTTCTAGTAATATAAGGTCTGTAACTTCTTTTGGAAGAATATAAGTTTTATTTATAGATCTTGTACTTAAAGATACAGTACTTGTAATTAAATCTGATGAGTTCAATGCACGTGTAAATACATCAAATAAATTTTCTTCCCTTGAGCACTTGCGAGCATGTTGTAGCCGATTGATTTTAGTGATTTTGTTGAGACACTAGTGCTTCTACACCCAAAGCTCCTACGGGAACAGGAGAATTTAAAGTAATTTCTCCTCCATGTGCCAATATCTTATGGACTGTTGCAGAAATTTTGCACCAGCTTCCATATGTTTTTAAGAAAATGGAATATGTTTTCTCGCAATATTTGCTGAATTTTTTAGGATGAACAGTATGGTTACTATTAATGGTTATTAAAATAGTATGACTATAACCTTAATATGAGTTCCTCGCTGATTCCCAGGAATTCATTTAAAATGTTAGAATTTTTGAAGGCTCTTTTGCAAACGTTTCCTGCAGTACCGTTACCAGGTTCTTCTGATCTTGGCTTGTCTATTCTCAATCCCAAATGCCTAAACATTAGAAGATGCACGCGTTTTTTTGCTTCAGCAAACATTTGTTTATATCCCTTGGTTACGCACCTAACTTTAGATTCAACACGATAGGTAATATGTAGTAAGCATTCAAAAAATAGAATCTAACAGTGTAAAGGTGACAGACCATGTACAAGAACATCTTTTATGCATTGAATTTTTTAAAGTTTTTTATATTACTCATCTCATCAGGCGTTGCATTACAAACAGGACAGCATTGCATAGATATATTATGAACGTCATAACTTTGCCATCTATTATACTCAAGATAAATGGAAAATCCATAAAAACATTCAAAAAATTTGCCATTTGGCATATCAACTCTAATAGGGTTCAAAAGTGATATTTCTTTTTCAATATCTCGTTCAATTTTAAGGACAGTCCCATTATTTTCTTTCGCAAACTCCATGTAGATAGGTAGACATAATCTTATGTTTTGAGGTGTAAGATTTAGCCACATTAAATTTTTTGTGTTATTGTATAATGTTAGCTGCAATGGCGTTGTCGCTACTTTTATTAAATCTGAATCACTATCATCAACGCAATCCATTCTCTGATGAAATTCAGCGTTTCCAGTAGTTCCATCTAGTCATCATGAACTCAATAATATTAAATTTCACAACCTTTGTTCTCTTCCAAATGCTTCAAAATAGTTGCTTGATTCAAATCAACTAATTTTTTGGCTGTATTCTTTATGAGATCTTTAATTCTATTTTGATAAACGTTTTTGTTGTAGTTATCAAACCTATCAGCATATATATTTTATTTTTTTAATAGTCCTATAGCTTTGAAATTAGGCAGGTGCTGTCATGTATGTATCGTTATATAAACTTTTTGTGTGATTACCGTCGATAAAACATTTTAACGCATTAACATCTGACAAAATATCATTGTTATTTAATCTGTGTAATATTTGAATTGCTTCAGTTTGACGTTCCATAACATTTTTAAGAAGCTTAACCATGATATAGTTTTGATAATTATATGCTGTTCTTTTTGCTGCAAGTAAAACCCGTTCAATTAAATCTGCTTCAGGGTCAACCACGTCATCAGCTATCCGCTGTTCTCTTCTGTTGCTGAATTCAGAAAATTCTTTTGATAAACGTCCCGCTTTTTTTAATTTGATAAATTGTATTATTATTCGATTGGAAAAGCTGGACTGTCCAACCATTTTTTATACTGGTTCCAAATCTAGCATTAAATTTATGTATTTATTCCCACTTTACTTTATATCTGATATAAAAAACTCTCAATAAATTTAAAAGTTTTAAGGTATTACATTCACGAAAACTTACTTCTGAAGAAGTATACTCAAAAGCCTTTTGAAATTTTTTTGTGACGGTATTAGAGCGACTTAAGAGATTGGTGATTTCCCTCCTGGATAAATTTGAATATATTTCATCGCATCTAGTAGTTTTTGCTTTAGATTTAATTTAAAAACCAATTAAAATAAATTAAGAGTTATTATAATCACAAACCACATAGTTGTAATCAATTCTTCTATCGCTTTCCACAATAGAATTAGAGAGTAGTATGTAGTTATAATGATGCATTCAGTAATAAACAAATGTATTAAACGAGAACGCATTGTAAAATATTACAATGATTAAAGCATGGGAAAAAAATACCCTTAAAAGGATTACCCCTAGCCCGAATACGAGGGCAATAAATTATTAAAATATTTTAACTTATTATCCTATACTAAATTCAAATTCATCAATAGGTTTCAAATTTCTTCAAAATATCTTGATTTGTTCATATGTTATTACAAATCTGGATGACACTCATTAAAGATGCAGAAAAGAAACATTTTCAAAAGACCTTGCGTCACTAAAAACAATTAATTTAAAAAAAGGCAAAAATGTTCGACTATATTTTTCACTAAATTTTTCATGAGCAAGTTTAGCATCAAAAAATGCTGAGACCACCTTGTAAAGAATTGTAAATCAGTTTTCCTGATCCCCTAAAGTTAAAGTACCCTAATATTTTGCTATATTTTTTTTATATTTTGGCCCTACTTTCACAACTGCATGCAATATATATATATATATATATATATATATATATATATATATATATATATATATATATATACATATATATATATATATATGTATATATATATATATATATATATATATATATATATATATATATACATATATATATATATATATATATATATATATATATATATATATGTATGTATATATATATATATATATATATATATATATATATATATATACATATATATATATATATATATATATATATATATATATATATATATATATATATATATATATATATATATATATATATATATATATATATATATATATATATATATATATATATATATATATATATATATATATATATATATATATATATATGATTAATTTGAATAATCTAAATCTAGCTTCAATGGCCTTTTAATCAATGTATATTAGGGTTATAAATTTTTCCTACCCCAAGCTCCTGTACTGTTGTTTGATGAACTTTTGCCTAAAAAGCACGAAATGAACTATTATTTGCATATCTTTTGAAAAAAGTTCACATCGCCATTAAAAAATCGATTTTGACATACGTGCTACTATGTATTCAAATGTTTTTAGAATGGCATAGTCAATTAATACAATAAATTTTCAATCCAACAATGACTCAGACCGTTGAACTTGCTCTTGCTTGTTGCATAGATGAAATAAGTGCACTTTGTCGGAATTAAATCGGAACTTAAGATGAAACAAAGTAAGATGAAATAAAAACTCCATATCATCTCTCCAGCCTGACGTTTCGAGAATCACTTCTATTCCGTTTCAAACTGTGTTTTCAGTTGTTCCTACTCCTTTAACAGTTGAGATACAAATGAATATTCGATGTTCGGCGATTGTGTTTTACTTCCAAGTTTTTAATCCATCACCAAACGGAGGATTATATCTAATACATGGTGTTGACAACCTATAAACTGAGGTTTGTTGATGCGTTTCCCTATGAACATTTGTTGCAATATCACAATAACACCATTATTTTTTCCAGTGTTAACGCTGGTGGTATCTGCAACAATCATCTGTATTGAAATCGTTTGTAAAATTCATTGAGGTCTTTAGATAAACCTTGAGCACTAGTTTTTTTCTGCCGTCTACCAAGCCCAAAACTTCCAATTTGATTTCTCTTCTTTCATTTTTAAGGACGACCCACTTGATAATTGATTCCGTAGATTTGCTTGCAATCAACGTGTAGGGAACAATTTTTTCGTGTGCAACTTTTCAATCATTTCTTTTTTTCAGCTTGATTGTCACTTTGATTGTTGACTTGTAAATAGCTGATTGACATGGAGCTGGGATGTCAATGCCTTCACGAGCCAATTGCTTGCATACTTTAGCAGCTTTGTTGATACTCTTGCGTAGGTTACCAAGTTGACTTCAATTTCACCTTTATGATATTTTCTGCTTGGTGTAGGAGTAATCTCATCTTCTTCTGCTTCATCGTTTTTATGTTCACTGTCATCAGCGTCGGTCAAAATTACTAAAACCAGGATAGTAAGATAATGAGTTAAATGACCTATTAAAAGGTTTTTGTCTTTTAGAGGGATAAATTGTTTCTTTAGTGGCCGCTTGGCCTCTTGAGTATCCCACTTGGAGATGGTACAACCGCTTGTCCTCGGGAGATAGCCATGTTCCATCCACTTTAGTAATATCAAAAACTTCATCAAGGGGTTCGTAGTTTCCCCGCTTGACACATTCATTATAACATTTCAGCATAACTTGATCAGATACATGAGGAAAATTCAGTTTATTCTTCCACAGTTTGGTGACTTCTTTGGAAATTTCTGCTATTCGCTCCATTCTTCCTTTGATTTTTGGTCCAAGGAAATGGTAGCGTACAATAAATTGCTTTTGGAGAGGAATTCTGTAATTTTCTTCCAATGAATATTTTTCCAAAAGGACCATTCTTCTTTTATCAGAGTCTTCAAATTTTACCAGATTATTGGTCCAGACATCCTTGTTCTTCTGAATGCTACTATCGCTAGGTTTTTACGTCGCCATATGTTGCTTCTGTAATAACTATAAAATTAGATAAGCAGCTACATATGCACAGTCTAAATTGTTCTCGAATATTCTAAATTGTTCCAGAATGATCTAAATTGTTCCACACCTATCCAAAAACGGTTCCAACCTCAATTTTGAGGACCAAAAAAACGACCGATAAGGCATTACTCTGCAAGGTCTCAGATATCACCAGATGTAAAGATTAAAATCTAATCTCTATAGCCAAAGGAGAAAAACACATTTAAAGTTTTATAGCGCTTTGCGCTACTGATTGCACTTGGGGCCACGGTGTAAATCAATTTTGTTTTTCTTTCAATTTTGGGTTATGGAGTTTTTAAAAACTATCAAAAACTCTTTACATATATGTGTTGGCTTTAACCAGACAAAAAATTAGCTTTTTAGCACTTGTGGTTTGTGTAAAGGGACCTAAAGTATAGGGTATGGCACTAAAAGCCTCTTTAAAAAGAGACAATGTATGCTTTACGTTTTTATTCTAACCCTATTATCGACTATGGAAGTTTCAACTTCCATAGTCGATAATATGAACATGTATCTTTCAGAAGAAAAAATAAAAGCAAGATACCTTTTATCTGTGCAAAGATATAGCTCTTATAGTAAAATTCTCGCCTTTGAAAAAACGACCAAAATATAGCAGCTTTTTGTGGTTTTTATGTTTTTTAAAGATTCAAAGTTACATCAAGTAACTAATTCAGTAACAATATCATGTGACTTGTGGATATGGGATTCTGTGGTTGTTAGACTTCACATTTGTGTGTACTTTTTCTGCAAAAAGAGTGCTTTTTTTGTCCAAGTTTTTATAAGATATGGGGCAGAAAACACATAGTTAGAGGCATTTTTTCTAATTGTTTTGAATTTAAAACACATAAAAACCTCTTTATATTTTAGTTGATAAACCCACAGGTTTGCTTTTTTATTTTTATTTAAAATGATTAACCAAATATTGGAAATAATAAAAACTTTTTATCATATTGTAAATATTACTTTAGAATTTTTGATTCAAAAGTAATTGGTAATTTATAAAATAATTTCAAAATTAATCTTAGAATCAAGTTTTTTTTATATAATACAAGTATGTATAACCTTGTTGTGCTTTTTTCCTTGTTTTGAAGTATCTCCTATAATCTTTTATTGCTTTTACCAAGTATTTCTACTATTTAAAAATGTGAAAACAAATGTTTCTTATTTCCGGGAAAAGCCACAACATCAAAGTAATTACATTTAAGCAGTCAACAGTCTAATCAACTAAAAAGATTTTTTTACCAACATAAGCTTGCACTGAAGTTGTTTTTCAAAGATCAGTTTTTTAACCACTGAAATGCCATATAAAAGAAAAACCCATTAACATTGCCGGCAATCTGTACGCTTCTTTTATTTTTCAAAATGTAACAGCCATATTTCTGATTTCATCAAGGAAAGAATACTAGGTAATTTTTCTGGAAATTCCATTGATTTTAAGGATGATAGAGTTCCATTGGGCATATGCAATTCCTGCAGAGCAATGATACTAAAGCGTGGCAAAAGCGATGGAAACTTGCCGCTTCCTAAGCTACATGAATTTAACAAAGTTATTATTAAGACCACAGACCAATGTATTTGATTATTGTAATTGTTTAATTTGCCAGGTTAACCAACTAAAAGGACATTCTACAAAGCTCACTTTTTCAACCGATCAAGATTTGAAAGAACAATCAAGTAACTTTGATAAGCTATGCTCAAAATGTCTCAGTGTAGTCAAAAGAGGAATAATTTATGATTGTTCATAAGCCACCAAGTTTGAAAACGTAAAGAAAAAGATAGCAACTGATTCCAGAACTGCTGAAAAAATTGCGTCCTCTGTAATAAATCAAAAGTTATCCTCTCCATAGGGCCCAATTAGGTAGAGCAGAGAAAGTGGTAAAGCTTTAACTACTACTCCAGGTCCCTCCAAAGCTCAGTGCATATCAAGAACTTTTCTAACTACTTTGGACATGGTTCAAGTTTAAATCAATACTGGTTTTTCAAATAAAAAGATGAAAGAACTGGCTGTAACATTTTAAAAATGTTGAAACAAAATTTAGGCAAAATTTTACAATGGCTGATCGAAAGGTTGAAAGTTTATTCAAAGTTTTCAAAATATTACTTACAAGGCCATTAACAAAAACTGATTATTTGGCGAAGGTTGTTGACTGCAAGAGTTTAAGGGATTTTTATAACTTAATTCTCAGAGTTAGAGCAATCACTTTAATGCCTCTCATCAAACTAGGTATTGATGGTGGAGGATCTTTCCTCAAGTTCAGCTTAAGTGTTATCTCCATGGTGGATGTCAAAATGTCAAAACAAGCTCAGCTCCAAATGACAAAAGCTTACTGACTGTATCACATGAGAAAGAAACAAGTGCTAAGCGTCAGCTACTTGTTGCTGTTGCTGAAAATAATTTATGATTGTTTCAGAAACTTATGAAAATGTCAAAAAAAATATAAGTTTATTTAGGAAAATTGATATGCCTTTCTTTAATGCATGTGACATGAAGTCAGCCAATATCATCTGTGGCATTCAATCTCACTCAAGCTAACACCCTTGCTGTTGGTATGATTTTAAATCTAGTGACCTCAAAGAAGAGGGAATTCCAAAAAACTTCAGATCCATTATGATGCAATACAAACCATTCATTGAGAAAGAGAATGGAAAAATGTGCGCAAAGGAATTTCATAATGCTGTTCATAACCAATTGTTTGACCAAGAAGATGTTAAACAAGTTATGTTAAACAAGTTAAGTCTGACTTCTACTTGCCCCAGTCAGCTTGTAATTATATATATTTGTTTAAATTTATAGATAACATTGTAAAATGTGTAAAATGACGAAATAATGACGAAAAAAAAAAAAAAAAAAAAAACAAGTTATTGAGTTTATTCCACCAATGAAACTTCATCTTGTCTTTGGAATTGTAAATCATCTTTACAAATCAATGCTGAAGATATGGCCTAAAGGCAAAGATTGGCCATTACTTCTCAAATTGAAATTTCAACCTTATCATGGTTTAGAGTTTTTTGGGAATGATTGTCATAAGCTTTTGAAGAATATGGATGTTTTGCAAAGAACTGTTGAAAGAGAAAAGACCATTAGCTTGGTTTTGTGAAAACATTCCAACATTTTAAGAGTGTTGTTAGCTCCTGTTTTTGAAGGACATTAAATACTGCATATGTTCAACATATCAAAGACTTTAAGAGTTCATATCTTCAAATCCCAGTTTCAGTCACCCCGAAAGCCCATGCAATGTTCTACCATGTTCCTAAATTTATTGCTCTAAAAGGTTCAGCATTAGACATTTTTAGTGAGCAATCAACAGAAGTCTTTCAATCATCAGTTCTCAATGGGCTAAGTACAAAAGAAACCCTGATCACCTTGGTTATGGAGGCTAGTCACTGAAATGTGTTATTAACTATAACAGCAAGCATCTTTGAATTCGATTTTTTAAATAATTCTTTTTTTTTACAGTTAAACAGTGATTTCTAGAATTTCATTCTAGAAATACTTGATATGACGTTTGTTGATGAGAAATATTCTTGTCTGAAATTTTTGTTTATATTATAAACTATATTAATTTATCTGTAGTTTCATAAAATATCATAAGTTTACAAAAAATTAATCAGAAGTATATATCTTGTTTTGCAAGTACTAAATAATAAAAGCTTAATAGCAATTTGAAGAAAAAGTAATAAACATCATAACACAATCATAAAATTTTTTTTTTTAAAGGAAATCATTTGATGTCTGTATGTATGTGTTTTTTCAATGGGAGATTAAGTTAAAATGGAATTTTCTTTTGATGTCTTGTTAAAACCCATTTCAGTAAAGATATATTTCTTATTTAAATTAAACAAAGTTGTTATTATTGTGTTTCAATGTTTGGTCAATCATTTTAAATAAAAACAACAAAGCAAACCTGTGGGTTTAACAACTAAAATATAAAGAGGTTTTTATGTGTTTTAAATTCAGAACAATTAGAAAAAATGCCTCTAACTATGAGTTTTCTGCCCCATATTTTATAAAAACTTGGACAAAAAAAGCACTCTTTTTGCAGAAAAAGTACACACAAATGTGAAGTCTAACAACCACAGAATCCCATATCCACAAGTCACATGATATTGTTACTGAATTAGTTATTTGATGTAACTTTGAATCTTTAAAAAACATAAAAACCACAAAAAGCTGCTATATTTTGGTCGTTTTTTCAAAGGCGAGAATTTTACTATAAGAGCTATATCTTTGCACAGATAAAAAGTATCTTGCTTTTATTTTTTCTTCTGAAAGATACATCTCAAGGCTTCATTCTATTAAATTTTGAAACTTCCATAGTCGATAATAGGGTTAGAATAAAAACGTAAAAGCATACGTAGTCTCTTTTTAAAGAGGCTTTTAGTGCTTTACTCTATACTTTAGGTCCCTGTACACAAACCACAAGTGTTAAAAAGCTAATTTTTTGTCAGTTAAAGCCAACACATATATGTAAAGAGTTTTTGATATTTTTTAAAAACTCCATATTCCAAAAGTGAAAGAAAAACAAAATCGATTTACAACGTGGCCCCAAGTGCGATCAGTAGCCCAAAGCGCTATAAAACTTTAAATGTGTTTTTCTCCTTTGGCTATAGAGATTAGATTTTAATCTTTACATCTGGTGATACCTGAGACCTTGCAGACTAATGCCTTATCGGTCGTTTTTTTGTTCCTCAAAATTGAGTTTGGGACCGTTTTTGGATAGTGTGGTTCTATAATATTTTAAATTGTTCCAGAATATTTTAAATTGTTCTAGAATATTTTAAATTGTTCTAGAACATTTTTAATTGTTTTAGAACGCTCTAGATTGTTGCAGAATGTTCTAAAGTCGTCTAAAATATTCTGGAATTTTCCAAAATGTTCTAAATTTCTAAACACTTCTAATCTATGCAAATTTTAAATGATTTTCAGCAAAGCCACACGTATTAGTAGAAGCAGTAACAAGAATAAATAATTGACGATTCGTGATTTTAATTACGGGGTGACCTTTTTTCACAACCTAGAGGAATTGAACATGTTTTCAATTTTTTCTAACAAAAGTTGATCGATTTATGACACGGAAAATTTTTTTTTTTAATTAAGTCAAAAGTCGTTGCCCTAATGTATATATGGCTGAGGAAATATAACAATTATTTCTATATTAATTGGTCGGAACATTATTACCAACAAAATTTCTCTAGGATCACCGTTTTGATAAAAATTTCACTTTGTAACTAAATATCTTGTTATTGAAATTATATAAAAATTTAATACTTTCACATTTTCCTCTTGAATGTCCAACCAAATGAACCCACTATATAAAAAGTTGTAAAAAAGTATAAAAAATTTCAATTTCGGCCACCCTACGTCCCACTGTGATTTGGGGTCACAATTACCGCAATTTTTTGGATAAAAATACAAATGGTCAGGGTTAATAAGTATAAATATAATTATAAACATAAAAATGGCATAAGTATAAACATATGTTTGGAGTTAGCTCCATGTCTGGAACTTAGCTATCTCAATCACAAAAAAATCTTTGATCCGCCACTGTTTGCTTTTAGATTTACATATCAACTTATATATTATTTAAAAAGTAGATTGAAATATTAACTTTTTTTTTATTTTTATTTCTTTACAATATTTTATTATTACAATAATTTTTACAACATTTTATTTAACTTGCTTTCTTGTCGGTTTGTTTATTTTTTATTTGGTGTCTGCGAAAAACAAACACGAGGTAAGAATAAAAGAAATCGTTAAAAAAAGTAATTGAAACAAACAAAGCAACAAAAAAAAAAACTTGAAATAGCGTAAGTAAAAGAAATATTAGAAAAGTAATTAAAACAAATGAGTAAAAACAAACTATTACCGTTTTAGTATGGTGTAAATACATAAAATCGCTGTTGAATAATAAAATATATATATATATATATAAAAGTTTTTAAAAATAACATTTTGAAAATGAACTGAAAAGTGAAAAATAAAAAATATATAAAAAAAACTTTTTAAGAATAACAGTTTAAAAATGGACTAAATAGTACAAAATAAACTATTTCACGGGACCCAAGGACTTTGCGTACGTACACAACCTGAAATATTATTAAAGTCAATGACTGAATAGTTGCCCAACATTTTTAACAAAATTTTGGGCGCCAATACCCAGTGGGCACGGTACGTTTTTAAAACGTTTTTTAGACGTTTTGTTAAGGTTAAAACCTAATAAAAACGTCCAAAGAACGTTTTAAAAACGTACTGTGCCCACTGGGTAGGAACGAGTTGTACTTAGTTGCCCAACCTTTTCAGTCATTGACTTTAATGATATATCAGGTTGTGTACGTACATTAAGTCCTTGGGTCCCGTGAAATAGTTAATCTTTTACTTTTTAGTCCATTTTTAAACTGTTGTTTTTAAAAAGTTTTTTTTATATATTTTTAATTTTTATAGTTGCGAACATTTTTATTGACTTAATTTTTCTTTTGTTTAATATTCTTTAATCTTTTGTTTTTTGTTTTGTTATACTTTAAGGGTCTGCGTCTTGAAAATAAAAAGTCTTGTTTAACTCATTTTAGCAAGGCAAGGCAAGACAATACCAAGACAAGACGAGACAAGACCATTTCAATCTTGTCTTGAAAAGTCTTGAATAAATCAAGACTAACCTTACAAAATAACTAGTAATTCAAGAAATAACAAGACTTTTCTTGGTACTTTTTAAATCAAGACTAGACTAATCAACCTAAAAGATTTCCAAGATGAGTTCACAAATTCAACCTTGGACTAAGGGGTCATCAATAAAGTACGTCACACTAATTGGAGGAAGGAGGGGGGGGGGGAGAGGGGCAAAATTTTGTGACAAGGAGGTGGAGGGGGTTATTCGAATAAGACGTCACAAAAATTATTTTAGTATTACAGTTTAATTACTACGCGTTCAATTGAAGGAGTGTTTTAGATTGTCCAAATTTTCACTCACTCTTCTTATTTTTATGCTATTGCCGCATTTTAAATAGTTTTAAAATACGGCAAATTTTAAAGCGCAGCGATGCAAAATTATTAAATTAAGAACGTAAAAATTAAGTTTAGAATTTTAAATTCAGGGGTTTAAATTAGTAAATGAAACATTTAAAAAAAGATTATAATAAATAACATAATAACATGTAAGTTAATTATCTTTTATATTATTTATTTTTGTAATTCTTGTGTTTTTAAACATTAGAGTTTTAGTTCCGTACACATATAAGCAAGAATATATAATAATCTAAGTAACTAAATAAATATATAATAACTAAGTTAAATAGACTTGCACATGCTTTTTTTAATAACATTGCATCTATTTCCGTTCTGTAGCTTGCCAAATTTAAACGCAAAAATTGAGTTGTCTCAGTATTTTATTTCAAAGAAACAGTAAGTGAAACCATGCCTCGTCCACGTGGAATTTTGTGGGAGCACTAAGAACATGTTCAAGAAGCTGGTGAAGTGGCTACAGCAAAGTGTAAGAAATGCTTTAAAACATTTTCCATCAAAAACCCTAATACATCTGGGGTGCTGAAACATCTTAAGGTTATGCATCCTCAAATCTTCAAAGATGTTCTGAAGTCTAAAGTCTTAGCCAAAAGAAGTGCAGAAGAAACATTTGAAGAAATTGATGTGGTTGAAGAACAGCTTTGTGAAAACTCACGCCCAGAAACGAAAAAAACCCAGCCGGAAATTAAAACTAAACATTTACATACTAAAAACAGTTCTATGATTTTTTGTGAAAAAATATGATAAATAAATATTTGAGAAAAAAACTAATTCCTTTCCAAATTTTTAAAAGAAAAATCCACTTGAAGTCTTGTAATTTAGAAAACAATTTCAAGTCTTAATTTTTGGTCTTGAAAAGTCTTGTCATATCTTGATTTTTTTGAAATTATTTTTATGTAACAAGACCACTTTGAAAAAGTATTGATATGTCTTGAAACATTTCAAGACTATAATGGAATTGTCATGGTATTGGTATTGAAATAAATATTTTACGACACGCAGACCCTTATTTTCATTCTTGTAACAAGGGGCGAATTAAGTGATCGCGAATTAAGTGACCCTTATACTTGCGTTTTTTTCGGACCATAGTAATAGTTTTACAAATTGTTAATTTTAGAAGTTCATGCTTTTAAACGTTCCTGAAGTTTTGTAATTTTTCTAGATTTAATTAAATTTTGGAATTTATTTCGATTATTTTTTATTTATGTTCATAATTATATTTATAAGCTAAAATATGAAAATTATAAAAATATTTTGTTAAGATATATATATATATATATATATATATATATATATATATATATATATATATATATATATATATATATTAAAAAATAGTTTGTAATTATAAGTAACAACGTTTTTCTTGTCTTTTTTATTATAGATTATTTAACAACTATTTATATTATTATTTATTTATGTAGTTTATTATGAATAAAAAGGATATGAGATTAAAAAAAAGTTGTGTTTTAAAATTCTTAAAATGTAAAAAATAACAATTACTACTTTGCGTAATAATAAATCAATACGAATTTTATTTAAAAAAATATATCAAAATAAGTTTATACATTGGAGTTATCGCTATAACTTTCTCTTTCTAAATCTGATATTGATAATAGAGAAAGGTCGATCAATTTGCATGGGCAGACTTTTTTCGTTTTTCCGGATAGCGACGAAGAGCAGCAGAAGATAGTCATCTTAATTTATCTTTATACTAGGCACCGCCGATTTGTTTCGTAAAGTCCGCTAAAAGTCAGACCTACGTATTTTGCGGATTAAAACAGTCCGTTCGTTAAATATTTTACAAACCATAATCCGAAGAATAATTTATGAACTAACAGCGAATTTTATTTTTTCGGATTCTCTTTACTGTTCGGATTATTAATCCGAAAAATTTTCACGAACTGCTAGCGGATTTTTATTTTGCAGATTTTTTTTTTGACGTTCGGATTATTAATCCGAAAAACTTTTACGAATCAAATTAACTTTAATTCGCTTAGCGAATTATACGAATCGCGTTCCGTTCGCATCACTATTAAATGGTGTGGTCCAAATAAATTATATTTTTATTGTGCACGTCCTTTAAATAGTGGATATCTTTTTTATTTTCAATCATTCCTATTTGGAAGTCTTAACCTACAACAATTCGTTCAACAGATCAACAAGTCTACTTCACTTGCATTTATTACGTTAAGACATTTTTCTATTATTTTGATTTAAAAGTTAAGAATTTTTTAAACTCAGTTTTTGTGGGTTTTCTTTTTTTTTTGTGGATCAAATTCTTTAGCGAATTAATTCGTTTTGCGGATAGCTTTAATTAGTGGATTGGTCCGATAAAATTTATATTGTTATATTTCTTCTACTAGAAATAAAAATAGAAATAGAGATAAAAACTAGTTTGAACAATTGTTGCGTTCATTTCAACAATAAAGGCAAATAATTAGTTCTTTTGTTAAAACATTATGCAAGCCTCTAAAATATCATTTATTGTCAAGACATATATTAAGGAAAATCATAACAATATACCATCTTTTAAAACATATAATATATACTTTATACTCTAAAAAATATATAATATACTACAATATCTTATCTTATATAACAATGTTACTATTATTTTATATAAAATGTTATGTTATATTAATAGTATAATAAGCTGACCAATGTCCACCTTTTTATGTAAGAGAGCGCAGCGCCAAAAGTAATTAAAACTAACATTTTTACGGCGCTCTTCTCCGTAAAAAGGAGGACGTTGGTCACCATAAGTATAATAACATCTTAATATATATAAATTAAATACATTAGGTTTAAGTTATTTATTAAAATAACATCCTAACTTTTGTCATAAAGATGTTATACCAATATTTATTTACAAAATCACACCATAATGCATATAATTTAAATATATTAAGGTCCTATTTCATGTCGTTAAACTACAATTATTTGATAATAATTTGATCATACTATACAAAAAGATAGTAATAATATTATAATATCGTAATAGCAATAATATCGCTTGTCGGCCTAATGGCTAAGATCAAGTGTAGTATCTGTTCTTATTTCGGCTCCGGACCATCTCTCAATTGGTTACGGTGTTGTTAGAAAGCAGAAACGGCACAAAATCGAAACCGTGACACTCGATAGAGGATCTTGGCGTAGAGGATCTTGGCGATAGAGGATCTTGGCGATAGAGGATCTTGGCGTAGTCGCTTTTTCAGTGTCACCTTCTACGTCCGGAAATCTCAAGACGACCTGTCCACTCCAGACGTGAAATGGAGATAAACCATTAAGTTGACGCTGCTCAGTTTCAGCTGAGTGGCAACTAAACCCTTAAGTGGGCCTAAACAAACCCTAAAATGGGCCAAAAAACCCTTAAGTGGGCCAAACAATCCTTAAATGGGCCAAACCCTTAAATAGGACAAAATATGGAGTCTCGATTCCTAACACCGCCTTCTAGGGCCCTGTGTAAGTCTGGTTTCAGCTGCAGGTCACTCTAGTTGGTTGGTAAAAAATTTCTTGCTTAAATTGAGGTGAGCAAGTTTTCAAAAAGTTTGGTGAATACCATTTCAGTTAAATATCGATTTTTTTGCGCTGAACTTACAAAAAAACCTACGTAAGTTTTGTTAAACGCAGCTGCGCAAGTTTAGTTTAGCCTTTACATCCAACGTGTGAACCACTGATCACACCAATTTGTCTTTCATGAGCCTTACACTCGACTATATAGATTTAATGTTCTAAATAAAGCGCTTTTTGGTGGAAATGTCCTACTTCCCCGAACAACATACTGGCGACAATATTGCCTAGAAGCTCAATGAATCTCTCAACAAACTTGAACTTGATTTTGGAGTCAAGACCTGGATAACAGTCGACGGTGCAGCTAATGTCCAAGCAGGTGTTAGGAAATTAATTGGTATTCAAAGTGCAATTTGGTGTGTTGACCACCGCCTAAATCTAGTTGTCAGTGGTGCTGCCAATGATAAAAGATGTCCAAAGTGGTCAATTCTCAATCACAAAAATACAGATCTAGTATGTCAGTTCAACCAGTCTTCTCAAAAAGCTATGACTTTAGTTAATGCTGCCAAAGCCATAAATAACTCCAAAACGAAGTTAGCGCAGAGGTGCCCCACAAGATGGAACTCTGACCTCCATCAAATAAAGTCTGTGATAGATCTTCTTCCGGCGATGCATTCTTTAAAGAATCCGAAGCCTACTGTTTCTGGAGGTTGTAAGTTGGCAGATCTTTCACCAACAGAAGAGGAAGTGAAATTTATTCAATCTGTCATCCGGCTTTTGAGAGGCTTCTCAAAATTCTCTGAGAAATGCAGCAGCAAAAAGAATTTTAGCATTTGTTCCGTTATTAATTGTCTATACAACATCAGAGGAAGATTAGCAAGGGAGATGATCAAGCCAAAAACCGAAGTTTTATCAGAGCTTGCTCACTACTTCAATGAAGATCTAAACAAAAAATTCGAAGGTGAGCTGATGAATATTGAAATCTCTTTTGCACATTTTTTAGATCCTAATAGCAAAGGCATGTGCTTTGTGGATGAGGGGGACAAATTTGAAGTAGTCAACACTGCAGTAAAGAAAGCTATGGAAGAACTGTGAAAAAAAGAAATTTTGGCTAGCCAAAACACAGCTTCCCCTTTAATGTTGGATGATGAAGATGATGACAACTTTGATTTTACTGAACAACTAAGGAAGAAAGTGTTTGGTGCTGGTTACATTAATCCTGGAGGTGAAACAAGGACAAAGAGAGCCATTTTTGCTGAAATTGAAGGGTATTTCAATTCAAAACCAGTTCCATCAAATACAAATGTACTGGAAATCTGGAAACAAAACCAATATATTTACCCAATAACGTCAAGGCTTGCCAGAAAAAACCTCTGTACACCAGCTGCATCATTAATATCTGATAGAGTTTTCTCAACTGCAGGGAATACATACAGCTCGAGAAGAACCAATCTTTCAATCTCAAAGATTGAAATGTTGGTATATATGAAAGAAAACACTAAGCAACTCAGCAAAATTCAAGATATTGAGTGGCCAGGAAATGAATTTGGAAAATTATTCATTTTCAGTACGATTTTGACTTTTTTTTATTTCTAAACATAAAATCATTTTGTTTCATTGTATATTTGAATATTGTAAATAAATAAAAATGAATCTTATTTCAAAACCATTCTTTATTCTGAATCCGTATAGATCCGTAAAAATAATATCGGTTCGGATTCCATTTCGAAAAAAAAATTTCTGATTGCGATCCGATCCGAAAGCATCGAATTGGATTGCAGTCCGAAAAAATAATCTGAAAAAATTTTAACGAATTTTTTTCCGATACATTATTTTCGGATCAAATCAATCTCTAAGTAATTTGAACCGTTCAGCATAGATAGTTCGGTGCACAATCCGACAATCCAATAAACAGTAACGGATTGGCGGTCTCTACTTTATACCATGCATCCAAATCATACGTTCTACTTTGGCGTTTGTAAATGGACAAAGTAAAATTAACTCAAATACGGTTAGCACATTTTTGCATTCAGCAATAATTATATCTGGTGTAAGTATTTTTTTCCACGTTTTCAAATAGTATTCACCTAACGAATTTTTTAACATTTGAAATATATAACTTTTAAAAACAATTTCATTAGTTTTACACCCCCCCCCCCCCATTTTTTAAGAGATCATTAAAATGTGAAACCACTTCTGCTATTTCTTTATCACGAAATGTAATCACAGGGTTCATTGGCCAAAAAGAAAGGTTCAATAGAAAAAATTAAATTACAGAATAAAGGAGATAACTTAACAACTTTGAAATGTAAATCCATACTACTTGTTAAACTATTCATTATATCAATATAAATGTGTTGCACCGATGCATTAGTTTTATTAAAATTTTCTAAAAGAATGTTTTGGTAAATAAAATTGCAATTTTCTTCGACTATACTTTCAATTAATTTTTTGTAGTTTGTTAAAATAGTTTGCTTTGTTGAAATATTGTCTAACGAATTATTTTAGAGATCTTGAAGTTTTTCCATTGTTCGATTAAATTTCTGCACCCTGCGGACAGCTTTTACAGGATCATGTAAATCTTGCTGGAAGCCAACACTCAAGCGTCTCAACGTTGCGAGAACAACTAGATAAACAGATAAATGTATTACAAGAGATTTATTTTTCCAAACTTTTTAAAAACCAATTTAATTCGGCTTTTTTCGACGGCTGAGAATCTGCTTGGCTGAGAGATTTTATATGAAAAATATATGCACCATAATTATCTAAATCTATTATCATTGCATTCCACTTATGATACAGCCAACGAGTACGTATGATTTTTTGTGGTTTAGGAACGAATTTTTTCAGCTAAAAGTTTTAATCCTCGTAAACGTTTGGGCGATGATTCATAAAGACTTTAGTACATCAAAGTTTGATAAACACATGAAAGCCTATTTAGTGTCTATATAAAATTATATCAGAGATTTTATGAGTGTTGACTTGCCTTTAAACGCGCATATAAGAATGAATAAATGCGCATATAAGAATGAAAAAATGCGCATACAAGAATGAATAAATTCGCATATAAGAATGAATAAACACGCATATAAAAATGAATAGACGCGCATATAAAAAAGAATAAATCTGTAGCGTTGTAGTAGTAAGTAGCGTTCGCGAAATAGCTATTTACTTTAAGTTTTATGAAAACTTGAAACTTTATTTTGGTATCATTTAAAATGTATATTCAAAATATGTCAAATCTTAAAAAAAAGGTGACCGCATCAGCATAAAGTTTGTGCTCTAAAAACAGTTTTTTTTAGCTACACGACGAATAAACAAACGACGTCACCAAAATGTACGCTATTAAGAAATAATAAATTTTTGAAGAAACAGATTAATATATAAATTTAATTAAATTAAACAGATTGTTTTTCAAATATATTTTTTTGTTTAAAATATTTTGAATTAATTATGGTTTTGAAAATCAAAAATTTAAATTTAGTTTTGAAGGAATGCAAAATAGTTTTGCAATATTTAAGTAGAATTTTTTTTCTTATTATTTGCTAACTTAATCAATTGGGTAAAAACTTTGAAACCTAAATCTCTCCATCATAGATCATTTGTAAAAAGCAAGTAAAAAGTTTTTTTTGTTTGTTTTAATAAGGTATTGAGACATCGTTTGGATTTTTTGTTTCTTATTATTTTAATACCGCGTAAAGTTCTTATGACGTAAGTAATATATTATAAGTTTTGTTTTCATAAGTTTATAATTAACTATCTTACTAGTACCTGAAAAAATCAATAAATTGTTTATAATCTTTATTAAAAATAGTTCACTAAATACGTAAAGAAAAAGAACAAAAAACTTATAGGTGATAAAGCAAACAAAAGATTTTTATATTACGAGTAAGTTTTAAGAAATAAATTCTGAGGAAATGTAAACTTATTCAAATACCAATATTAGATTGCATAAGTAATTTTTGTTTTAGGTAGCGTTTACCCTGAATTTCATTTTGAGGTGAAAAAAAACTTTCTCATTTTCGATCTACGCTTAGAGACATAAGCGTTTGCAGGATTAAAATTATCTTTGCGCATTTTTCATTTTGATCGTTTTGACTGGTATGAAACTTCATTTCAGGTGTTGTTTTAAAATGTAAACGATAGTGTAACAGTTTTGTCACAAGATAGGAATTGACGTTTTATTTCATATAAATGCGATGTTGGTTAAAATTAAACAATTGGTTAAACAAACAATTGTTTAAAATCAAACAAATTTAAAACTTTAATTAGTTAATTAATTTAAAACTTTAACTTAAATTAAAATTTTAATTACTTAAAGGTCTTTATCAGGGATTATCTTTTTCCGGATATTTCCGGAATTTCTGATATATTTTGCAACTTTAAGTATTTTCTAAATACCCAAAACATTTTCCATACCTAAAAGTTTAGGTATATATTTTTGTAATATATTTGTTTTTTAAGCTTTTTTTACTCATCACTCATAGAAAAAATATAAAATTTAAAAAGTTTGAAAAAGAATTTACTAAAAGGAAAATAAGGAAAAACATATTCCGAAGTTTTTCTAGAATTTTCATCAAATAATTTTCCGAATTTTAAAAATATGACCTGGATGAAATATGTTTATTTAAGAATTTTTCATTTTGCAATGTCAGAAAATTCCATCCATACTGCATGCAACGTGCATAGTTGTAACGCGGTTTAAAATTATATTTAATGACAATGCGGTACTTCATAATACACAAATGACGCATTTTAAGTTTTGACGATATGCCCAAGCTGTGTTTAGTTTTGTAAGTTTTGTAAGCATTTATAAGTGTTTTTTACGAAATCTTGAACGAGGCCTGATTTTAAATATAAACTATTTGTTTTTAAAAAGATTAAATGAAGAACAAAACGTATAACACTACTTTTTCAAAAGAGTTGTATGATGATTATCAAATTACTGATAACAAAGAAGAATTCATAAAGGAGTATTTAGAAAATGAAAAAGAAAATGGAGTTAATACTAAATTAGATTTTTATTGTTTACTTTTATGTCAAGCAATCGAAGAGCAAGATAAAAATATGGTTAAAGACATATTACAATTACATCAAGCAGAAAATTATCCACAATTATTAACAAATGTTAATGAACATCATATGAGTCCATTAGTCTATGCTTTGCTTTTTAACGATACCAATGATATAAAAGATATTATTCGGGATTTGTTAAACCAATTACTGAATGAAGGATATTATTTTCAAAAAGTTATCTTAACTAGAGATGCCTTTTTAACAATGTATGAAGTTATTAGTTTTCAAGGAGAAGCTTACTTAGAATGCATAGATGACTTTTTGAAGCCCCTTGTGGTTGACGAAGAAGTATCTATCATGAAAGAAAATGTTAAAGATTTAATGTTACCAATGTTGAACAAGTTGAAATTTTTATAAATTGATTTATGTTACGTATACGATTTAATGTTACTTGCTTCGTTATATATTTTTACTTTTAAATTGTTACATAATAAATATCTTTCTGAAAAAAATATACAACAAAAAATTACTTTTTTTTTAATCTCGCAAAAATTGTTGTGGTACCCTTCCACGTGACACCTTCTCACACTACATATATATACATATATATATATATATATATATATATATATATATATATATATATATATATATATATATATATATATATATATATATATATATATATATATATATATATATATATATATATATATACATTATATATATCATTATATATATATATATATATATATATTATTTTAATTATATATTATTATTTTAATCATATATATATTATTTTATTATATATATATATATTATATATATATATATATATATATATATATATATATATATATATATATATATATATATATATATATATATATATATATATATATATATATATATATATATATATATATATACATTATATATATATATATATATATATATTATTTTAAAACATCAAGAAATACAGTTTCTCTCAATACAAATAATATTATTATATAAGAAATTTTTTAATTATATATATATATATATATATATATATATATATATATATATATATATATATATATATATATATATATATATATATATATATATATATATATATATATATATATATATATATATAAAGGCCCGCCCAGAGCTTTTGTGATGCCCGGTTCCGAAAGTTTAATGGATGCCCTGTCATAGTTCAGGTCTTAAAATGATAAATAGCAAATAAACTACTATAGTTAATAATATTTACTTTCATAGAAAACCTAAAACGACATTTAATCAATTATGTTTAAATTAAGTCTTAATAGACAAACACATCTCTAAGCCTTCTCTGCGGAAAAATTTGAAATTACCTTTTCATAAGAAACGTTTATGGCTAAATCTGATTCAATTGAAAGGATCATCAAGTAGCGCAATTGCATCTGGCCCATTGTGGAACGAAGATAATCTTTGATAATTACTAACTTGCTGTAAGAACTTTCACCTTCAGATGTTGAAACGGAATGTTAAATTTTTTGTGCAAAAAGTGCCAAACTTTGTCAGAAAATTTGTTTTTACATAAATCTTCTGGGTTAAGTTTAGCCAGATTCTCAGTTTTGAAACCTAATTTTTCGTCTGTTTGAGATTACTGGAAAATTTGTTATATTCTTCTTCTATTACTTTAAATCTTGATCTCATTTGACAAATCAGATTGTCGAGTGCAACATTGAATACATTACACTTAAAACTGTGTGATGTTTCTTTGTGGATGTAGTTAGCAGTTTCATCAGGAAAGACATTTTTTTTTCGCGTTTTCTTCACACCAAACATAGTTTCATTAAACTTCAAGTTCTTTGCAACTACTGTTGCTTCTATCAAAATCAGGTACTAAAGGTTAATGGATTCGATCTAGATCCTTTAGAAGGCCATTTTTGATCATCAAGAGTGAGTCGAGTGGATTGAAGTGGATTGGAGCAGAAGACTCACGTTGTTAACTGCCATCAAACACTTAAACCAAAAAGTAATGAAAACAAAAAGTTCAAAAGAATTCATCCATTTAATTAGAAAATGCCCTTCATTACTGATTTCGCCTGGAAGACCTAACTTTTTTAAACAATGTAATGGTTTTTAGATCTCTTTTGGCTTTTTTGCTAGTGGTTTGATTGCTTCAATCCTTGAGCCCCATTGTATAACAGAAATTTTATGTAATGATTGGCCTGTCTCCCCCTGTAGATTTTTTCAACACATTGGGCTGCCGCTGAGTAGATTATTTAGCTTTTGAATATTTTCATAATAGGATTTCGCAGGAGCCGATAATTCAGTAGCGTGTACAGCACATAAGTTCAAACTGTGAGCAGAGCATGCAATAAAAATTGCTTGTGGACTATTCTGCCTATTTTAAGCTTGAACTCCATTGTAAATACCTACCATATTAGCGCCATTGTCGTAGCCTTTACCACAACAATTTTTTAAGTCAAGCTCATTCTTTTTTCACACGTTGAAACCCTTTTCAAGTTTTTCTAGCTTAAAGAACCTTTCTTTAACTTCATACTACTGATTATCACTGAAATGCAAAAAAAAAAAGAAAAACAAAAGTAACTTGATTGCTTTGGGACGAATCGGGAGCCCTGTCCGTGATGATCGCGATATACATTGATTTTTTGATTTCTCGAATAACTTCTCGAACCACTTATTTGCCGTACTGCTTTATAAATTTATTCTGTGATTTCCAGGATAAGTTATGAGCTTGCATGAGGTTTCTTTTTTCTTGGTGCTTAGCAATAAAATGCATATGATTTTGTAACGTTTTTGTTGTGGTGAGCAATTATTTAGAACGCATCAAAGAAGTTTCCATTCCCATTTTTGAACAACTTTAAGTTAGATCCTAATTGCAAACAAAAAATAGTCAAAATAATAATCCTTATTTATATCCAATTATAACTTATAACTTTGATTTTTAAATTATAAATAAAATAATATAAAATATAATTTAAAATTTAAATACAATATTCTTACCCCTAAGAGAGAGAGAGAGAGAGAGAGAGAGAGAGAGAGAGAGAGAGAGAGAGAGAGAGAGAGAGAGAGAGATGTATATTATATATACTATTTAATGAAAAATTTTCTATTGATGAAATATTATACTATTTTTAATTTGGATTTACCTAATCCTACTAAATATATTGCCAAGACATGTTTATGTTTATTTAAACAAAAAAATAACGTTTATCATGAAAACGGTTTATGCCATGTTTAATTAGGAATACACATAATACGTGTAAAATACAGATTAAAAACCTGCTTTACTCTGAAATAGTATCTTCTGAAATATTTTCCTCTACTTTCATCTGAAATTGTATCTTCAGAACTACTCATATTTAAATTTTTTTCATAATTACTTAATTCATCCATACTCCTAATTTTTTTATTGGAAAAACTTTTAATTAATCTATATAAAATCTAGATGCATTTAACTATTTAATGTTTTTAATAATCAAGTCGCGGTTGTCACGCGATTATTAGAAAAATCAAAATTAGAAACGGTAACCGAAAAATACGGCCTAATTCTGAGGGATGTTAACACTGATCTCAAAATATAACTGGATAGCTGGTTCTATTGTTTTTTCCGAAAAAAGTTGAAGCTAAAATTGGCCTCCCAAGATGGCAGCGATTTTAGTTCCTAGCGGTGAAACCGATATACATTTTAAATGGCTATATCAAGTTACTAAAAAAAATAATTAAATAAGCTTATAAATTTGTTAAAAATAAAAGAAACCAAATGAATTTTATAAATATTAGAGAAAAAAAGAAATTATTTTTTTGTATAATTGAATTTATTATTAAATGGCATTTACAAATTTAGTTAAGTCTTATGTATAAGTATTGGGAACTAAAAATTATAAGTCTTATAGCTTTTAGTTCCCAATGCTGTATGCTAGAAGGTTAATAACATAACAGTATGATAAACGGCAATCATTTCTACCCTCTATATTCTCTACTACTATATTCTCTATTTTTTGTAGCAAGATGACATTTTGTACAAATTCTACATGAATTGTTAACTGAGTGCTGTGAATATACAAAAACTTAGGGGTTCCTTCTAGAATTATATTATACTTGAATTCTATTATTGCATAAACTATTTGAATAAAATATTATTAAGTGTCACTTATACTGGTAAAAAAAAACCAGGTCTGAATTATAGTTATTTATAACTTTTAAAACAAATAAAAAGTAAATAATAGTTTCTTATAGTTTGAAGGATAATCACTCAATACAATTGAAGAAACAAATGTATATAAAAATACATTTGTTTGAAAAAAATTTATTTATATCTTTATATAGAAATGTTCAAAACATTTCCTTCTCTTTGAAATATCTCCTTAACTTTAATTAAATATCCTGCTTACCTGTTGTTAAGTATTATGGTTATATATTACAGCTTGCTGACTTTTTTTATCTTAATGAACTGTAAATAGCTGTTAAATAATTTTATAAATATGTTGTTGAGTTTATTTGCATAATAGATTGATTATATGACATTAAATTCAAGAAAATAATTTGCTAAAGAATATCATTAGTCTTTAAGAGATTACTGCTATACAAATGATCTTGTATAATTGAAAAACTGATTTCATTGGATATTTGGTCAAGGTATTTCTTGACTGGGTTGAAAAAAAAGGTCATCTGCTAAAGGTATTTCTTGACTGGGTTGAAAAAAAAGGTTCACCATTAAATTATTTATTATCATATAAGCTCAGTCAAAACCATCTAGAGCTCTTTTTTGGTGCTGTGAGATCTGCAGAAATGTTTAACAGCAATATCAATTGCCAACAATTCACATATAAATAACTTTTTATGCAAAGTACCGTTAAATTTTCAAATGAAAACTGCAGCATCAGAGATAAAACTCATATATATGTTTTAGACGATTCTTTTGGTGATTTTAGTACTAAAATATTTTTTACTGAAATTGAATTAATAAGAAAATATGATTTGTTGAAGAGAGAACCAACAGTTAGTGATCACAATAATGCAGATATTCCAAACTGCAACAATCTATTTGAATACAAAAAAACTTTGATCCCATATATTGCTGGATACGTAGATAAAATGACTTCAAAAAAAAATATCCTCATTAAATGTCAGAATGCATTAGAACTCCCTTTCCATTTAAAACAAAATAGTTTTTTAAAACTCAAAGACAGGAGGTTTGATTAAACCAACCATAAGTGTTATATGCAAAGAAACAGAAAGGTGTTTCCAAATTAATTGGTTGTTTTAATAGATTGCCTCTTTCCAAATGAAATTGGAAATCAAAATGCATTAGCAAGTGCTGCTTTGAGATCAGTCGATTTCTTGAAAATAATAATTGATCAAGCTCCTCATGTTTGACTCAACTATAAGTGATAACAATATATTTTCCTTGTTTTAGCTCATTTGGCAGTTTGGCTGCCAAATTAACTAGAAAAATAAATATGTATATACATATTTATATATATATATATATATATATATATATATATATATATATATATATATATATATATATATATATATGTATATATATATATATATATATATATATATATATATATATATATATATATATAATAAAATAATATGACACAAATAACTATACAAAACAATTCTAGAAGGAACCCCTGAGTTGTGTGTACTCACAGAGCTCAGCTAATAGTTCATGCAGCATTTGTAAATTTGTGATATTTATTTGAAAAACTAATTTCATAATAGTTTATTTTAAAAAGATACTTAGCTGCCTACCATGCAGTTATGTTATTAACCTTCTAGCACACAGCATTGGGTAGTTAAGAACTAAAAGGTGCATAAATTGTATTATAAACAATATTAAACAAATAATTTATAGTAAAACTAAAATTAAAAGAAAGTAGTTAAATGAAAAATAAACAAAATATGAATAAAATTATTTCAGTTTTTCAAACTTAAAATAATTATTTGAAAGTTGTTTGGAAATTGTTAACTTGTATAACTACTTGTTCCTTATTTTTTATTTACTAATGTTAAATAAACTAATTCTTAATTAAAAAAAACTTAAAAATTTTTATCTTATTTAATAACATTTATTTATCTTTAAAAAAGCAAGATATTATACAAACTTATTGTTTAGAATATATTTTGTTAAACAATAGAGAAATTTACGTAAGTATGTAATATTGCCTTTTTTTTTTAATTATTGTTATGTAAAACCAAAAATTATATTTGAGGCATGTACATTTCATAATACTTATATATGTAAATGACATATAAGTCCGTAACAAAAATTTCTTCATTTGTAATCAACCGAAACCGTCGCCATCTTGGGAGGCCGAAACTGGCTTCAAAAAATTTGCCGCATACGCTATCCAGTTATATTTTGAGATCAGTGGGATGTTAAAGTCTGCTAACCTAAATATGTAGACCGTTAAATAAGTCAAAAAATTGAACAGTCGAGGCATTTTTTGTTAACCCAGACAAACAAATTTAAAAAAAACTTACGTTAAACGAATTTAAGTCACGGCATTTTTATAGTAATAATTTGCTACTTTTAATAATATTTAACTCACGAAGTATATTTTAGTCAAAATTTATATCTTTTTAGTATAGTATGGCAATAAACATATTTTTAAAAAAAGCTTTATTCTTTTTTTAGGTCACTTACTGGATAAGTATGCCAAAATAAAAGTCATACTTTAATGATATCGAATAAAATAGTTATAAAACAGTCATCTCACGAGCAAATTTACTGTAATTACTAAATAATTTAACTGCGCATTTTAGCAAAATGTTTCACGTTAAATTATTTATCTAACAGCTGTATTTATTTCAAATTTAATATTTAATTAAAGAAGAGTTCTCACTAACAATTAAGCTTTTCGATTAAAAGTAATTGTTACTTGATCGCACGCACGAAAGAAGAAAAGAAGAGGATTTATTAATTAGTGTCTAGTTTTTTTGTGTGGGTTAATTTACCTTCCCAAGGCCGAGAAAGCCACTACAGTCGAGGAGGCTATTTTAGTTAAGGTTACAACCCTCTCTTAACTGAATAACACCGAAACACAAACCATGACGGACAAGGCTGTTTCGCGAAGAAACAAGTTGAGCGTGGTACTACTAGGGGCGTGGTGGTGATCAAACTCGGAACTTCTCGATTATGAGGCGAGCGTTCTATTACTACACCACTATTGCACTACTGCTAAACAACATAAGATCATAATAATAAATACCTGCTTTTGTGAAAAGTACTTAACAACTGCATTGATCAATATATGTTGATGAATTTATTTACAAAATGAACTCTAAATTTGTGCAAGAAAAATTTGAATCTTTGAAATTTATGAATGTTAAAAATGCTAAAACAGTCACGCCATTTACAAGCCAGAATAGTCTAAACTATTACAATATTCTATAATAAATTGATCAAATATCTCATTAAAATTAAAAATGACATAACCATATTTTTTTAAATATTACTCTTGTCGTAGTAGAAGTACTTATAGATAACTGCTACAAAAACAAACGCTTGTTAGTAAAGAACTGAGTTTAATAACAGTAGCTATTAACTATATATCGATAATCCTAATTGACACAATAAATAACTGATAAGAATAAAAAATAAACTACAAAGTAAGCAAAACAAATCATCAAGCCAATAACGAAATAAAGAAGAAACAATAGTTGACCTAAATTAACCAATTATATAACTTTAAACGACTATAAGACATATATAAACATAAAATAAATAACTAACTTATTAGCTAAAATTTTAAATATATTAAATAACTAAATAAACTAAACTATTAACTAAAACATAAGATACATAAACAAACCGACAATAGAAAACAAAAAAGCTTTTTTATGTGTCTTATGTAATAAAAATTAAAAAAACTGCACAAACAACAGGATACATAAACACTAATGATGTAACAGGAACTATAAATCCATATCCAGAAAAACTTGAATGACAATCAATTATTATTATTTTGTCTGCACTTACAAAAATGATTGCAATCAATAGAAAAGGCAACCCTTTTACGACCTTCTAACACAGTAATGAAGGAAAACATTTCAAATACACCATTCTTAATACATTTCAGGTAATATTGCCTCATATCATTATGTTTCCATATAACTAAACTTGGATTAATACCATTACACAAAGCTGTAGCACTTGCTGTTGCAAAAAGACCACAATCATTTCCGTTTGGTTGCGTTTGACAATCCATTACTTCGACAATTAAAGAACTGCTTGATTGACAATTCAAGGTTGAATTGTCAAGCAAGCAGTTCTTGACAATTCAACCTTGAATTGTCAAGAACTGCTTATAATGCATGGTTTACAATTCAAGGTTGAATTGTCAAGTTCTTGACAATTCAACCTTGAATTGTAAACCATGCATTAATGTGGATGCAATCTTTAATGCTGTGGAAGTAGAGTTTGTATTTTCATCACATGGTTTTTCGTTTATATGTATTTGGTCAGTGATTTGCAAACAGTAATTATGTTCTTTTAAAATATTTGAAGAGATAAAACTTAGATTTTCTTTCAAATAAGGCTTCATATTGGGGATAGCTACAACTGATTTCCAAACGTTACCTTAAAAGGGACACAACAGTTCCAGCTGGCTTAAAGTCGGTAATTATAGCAGGTCCGAGCCAATCATGCTCCATACGGTTACCTTTGCGACCTATCTTTTTGTACTTTTTCACTAAAACCTTGTCACCTATTTTGAAAATAAATGACTTGAAACCTTTTAAATGTTTTTTATCATGGTACTTTTGCATTTTTTTTTGTGCAATACAAATATTATTATTCACTATGACATGAACTGCAATACAGGAATCCATTATTTGTTAAATCTGTGATTCAGTTGCATTACTTTCTGCAATGTCAATATTATTTTCATAAAAATCAGGATCATTATCATCAAGAGCTAATGATGAAAAAAGTTGTGCCTCCCTGCCAAACATTAAAAAAAGTAGAGTGAAATTAGTTGAAGATTGTACGCATGTACGGAGACCAAATAATACTGGTTCTAATAAAGTATCCCAATTATCTTGGGATTCATTAGCTACATTTGAAAGAGCTCGTTTAATCTGATTTGTTCTCTCATCCTGTCCATTTGTTTGTGGATGATAAACAGATGTTACTAAATGCCTAATATTGAAAGTAGAAAATAAAAATTCATTCAAGCTATTTACAAATTCTCTACCTTGGTCTGATTTTTGGAGGACCAAATCAATAAAACAAAGTAACAAGACACTTAGAAACAAAATAACAGCATATTTTTCTGGTATTGAAAAAGCTTCAACATACTTACTCCAAAAAAGGTCTATACCTAAAAACTCCCACAATCTGTTGACCTTAATTGGTTTAAGTTCCGGAGCACATATTCTAATCTTCTACATGTGCTGGCACTTGTTTCATTCTTTCACTCATTTTGTAATATCACTAACCATACCTTGATAACATTATGCAAACATTATGATAAGCTTTTGTACTGGAAATATTTACTACTATAATTACAATTACATTAAGAAAATGAACCATGTTGAAAATCATTTTTAATGCAAAGAAGACAATCATTATATGAGAAAATTTGATAAAAAATATATTCAATTGAGATATTTAACCCTGTTACCTAGCCAATAAAAAGCATTTTTTAGCTTAATTCTTGTGTTATTAAGGCCAACATGAGCTCCATGATTATAGAATCGTGCACATCTAAAAGCATGTTTTTTTTCTTTACCAGTTAAAAGAACTTGCAGCTTATTAGAAGCAGTTACATATTACAGCCTTCCATCGAAGAGGAAAAAATAAAAAACAAGTTTCCACACTTTCATTAAACTATTTCAAAATAAATGTTTATTTGAAGACTAGTTTGCGGAATTTTATTTGCAATGTTTACATTTGTATGCCAAAGGTGTATGCAATCGTTACTTTTGAGTATTTGCAATATTATTATATAAGTTTATGTAATATTATTCATTACAGAATTATTTCTGTAATGTTTAGAATCGTATATAAAGTATATGCAGACGTTTACAACACATGTAAACATTGGTAAACACATGTGACATGTGTATGCAAAACGTGTATGCAACGGTGACTTTTGTATATGTTCACTTGTCAAATGAACAATAATTCTGCAAATGATTAATATTCAAATGATTTGAAGATTAGTCATTTGCACAATTATAACTGCAATTTTTACAATCGTATATAAATTATACGCAAATGTTTACATTTGTATACAATGTTTACATTTTATCTGAGATTAAATTCTAAATCTTCAAAAAAAGCTTCAGTCCAAATACAAAATTATTAATACTAGGTATTTTACATGAAAGTTTTAAATTCATCAAGTTCTAGGTTGTTATATATCATTAAAAAGAACTTTATTTCATTATTCGAAAAGTGAAAAAATTTTCAAAATCGAACCACCCTACAAAAAGTTATGACGTTTTAAGTACCGATTTTTTGATATTAGGATTTGTTGAAGAAACTGTGGTCAAAATAAAGTTTTTATTAACTAAAACTATTATAACTTAATCAATACTTATCCAAAAGTTTACATCTTGGTATCAAAAGATGGATAGAAGAGCTATCTACAAATTTATAAAGGTTTTTAGATTACGGGTGCATCCGGGGGCAAGAGGGGCACAAAACCATCATCAATACTTTTTTTAATAAATATTAATCTTTATAATTAAAAAGAAATCTAGTATCAAATCAAAAATTATATTTTACTACTTCACATCACTAGCAGTGCACCCTTTGTTTCAAGGGGTGTAGATGGGGAAGGGGCGTATCATTGCCCCCCCCCCCTCTTTTACAACCTAAAAAAAAATTATATTTTTAATGAGATTCGAAAAAATATTTAAATGTAATTAAAATAATAAACTTTAATATAAAAACATCTTTTACCAAAATTCAAAATACATCACATAATGCTTAGTGATAGTTATAGATGGTTCCCCCTCTGACCTGAAAAAATTTTTAAAAACAAAAAATGTTTTATCATATTATTTTAATTAGTTTACATCTTGGCTTTTAGTTAATGATTAAGATATTAAATTCCATTAATGAAACTATATAATAATCATTGTTAACAATAGACACGACGTGAATGTAAGCTAGACCCACCTATCAAAAAAAGTTCCACTACTCACATTATATTTTTACAAGTTCCACTACTCGCAGTAATTTTTTTTGTGCTAGTTCCACGAGTTGCTGTAAATTTTTTTTGCAAGTTCCACTACACGCTGTACATATTTTTTGCAAGTTCCACAACTCCGTGTACATATCTTTGCAAATTCCACTACTCACTGTACATTTTTTTTGCAAGTTCCACTACTCGCTATAATTTTTTTTGCAAGTTCCACTACTCGCTGTAACTTTATTTGCAAGTTCCACTACTCGCTGTAAATTTTTTTTCCAAGTTCCACTACTTGCTGCATACTACATATATATATATATATATATATATATATATATATATATATATATATATATATATATATATATATATATATATATATATATATATATATATATATATATATATATATAAATTAGTAAAAAAAACTTATCTAACTTTTTCTTCAACTTGAAGTTTCACCACTGCTGGATCATCAGGAGGAGTTCCTGAGAACTCTTCCTGATGATCCAGCAATGGTGAAGCTTCAAGTTGAAGAAAAAGCTAGACAAGTATTTTTTACTAATTTATTATTGTTCTGTTCTTTAAGAACATTGATCACTCTATTTGTAAAATACACTAACATAATTTACATATATATATATAATATTTATATATATATATATATATATATATATATGTATGTGTGTGTGTGTGTGTGTGTGTGTGTGTGTGTGTGTGTGTGTGTGTGTGTATATATATACATATATATATATATATATATACATAAATATATATATAAATATATATATATATATATATATATATATATATATATATATATTATATATATATATGTATATATATATATATATATATATATATATATATATATATATATATATATATATATATATATATATATAGTCGAAAAATAGTAAAATCATGTAATAAGATACTAAAATGCATGTCCAATTATCAAAAAATAATGGCAACATATTCACATCAGGAAAACCTCAACTCAATGAAAACATCAACTACAATGTCAGCAACCAGCTGGAATTTTTTCATATAATAATCAACAGTTTCAGAATCATTTTCTTTTCTAGTCCAGTAAAAAATAGTAATAGCCTTTCTATGTTTTTTTTTTAGTTTTGGTATTTTGCTATTGTGCAAGACTGTCATTGCTCTATCGGAATCATATCATTCATAATTATTATTGATATAGTATGTATTAAATATATATATTATATTATAGTATGTATTTAATATATACTATAATATAGTATATATTAAGTATATAATATAGTATAAATATAATATACTATAAATAGTATATTAAATTTATTATACTATAAATATATTATATATGTCTATATATTTTTAGACAAATATTAATATATTACTAATATATGATATATTCTAAATACGTAAAAAAGCAATATATTATATTATTATATGATTTTAAGCTTTTTAAAAATGTAATAGTATGATTGGACTGAGGAAAAACATGTATTATTGATTTAATATATAATAAATGTTATTTTGACATTGTTACTTTATAAATGTAATATTAGTACTTATATCACAAAATCATTTTATAGAAAAATCACATAAATTTTTTAATAATTATTACTATTGGCTTATAAAAACGAATATTTAATATCCTTCAGTACCCCCCCCCCTTCTCCCCCAAACAGAAGTCGGAAAAACAAAATTTAGGTACCAAAAGTGAGGGTAAAAATAGGGTATCTGCTAGTTAAAATAAATTCTTGAAATTCGGCATGTGCATAGAAAACGTATAAACTTAAAAAAAAGAATAGGATAGATAAAAAAAAGATAATATCTTCAACATTTACTAAGCACAAGAAGTACAACACACTTTTTGATATCAATAAATAACACTTTAACTTTCGTCAATATAATAAAAAAATACTCTTTAAAAAAGTTCAACTATTCTACTTTTAAAAAAACTTCTAAGTTAACATAAAATTCTAAAAAAAATATGCGACAAAACATCATCCAACCATACTGCCTAAACGCCAAGTTCTAAAAACGTGGAACAGTTTTTTAGCACAAAAATCGGTTACGTAAAACGCAGGATTTAACATACTATTAATAAATACAATAATACAAAAATATTAATACATACCAGTAAACTGATGTTTTTAAACATACTTTAGAAATGATTTACGTTGTTTTAAACTCATACATTTTTTAATTGTTTCATCATAAAAATAATTTTTAACATTTTTAACAGAGTAATCGTGGTCAGCCATCTTTTTTGTTTATAAGCAATGTTACATATTTAACGCTGGGTATTAGGATCCTAGTTCTAAGTGTTTCAGCGTTTTTATGCATGCGCAGAACTGTTTGTCTACTTATTTAACGAGCTACTTATTTAACGCGACACCGTTAAATCCCCAGATTCTTCGATCCTGATAAAAACCAGATTAAACCCAATCAAGCAAATTTGCTTGATTTTTTAACCATATGGGGCACTTCCGGAAACCAAAGCACTTACCCGTTAAAATTCTGTTCCCATAAGCCAAGACAAAAACCATGCTGTACCTGTCTGTCAATGTTGGCTGGGTAAATGAAAATAATAATGTTGTTTACATTCTGTCAAAAGAATTTGTATGTGGTATTCCAAAGTTTTTAGTTATCATTAATAGGAATTTAACATTAACTTTGTTTCATCTTGGGTCATCTTGCAGTACTCTCATTTTAATGTCAACATCATCCACTGTTCTCCAAATTGACCACCAGGTTGAAACTCTCCCCACTCCCAATTTTTTTGCATTATATCAATCATATGCAATAGTAAACACAATTTATGTTGCCAAAAAAATCTGAACTAAGTGCTAAGTATGTAAATTTTAAAAATTAAAACATATCATTTTTTGCTTTTTTTTTACTATATTTTAAATATAGTCAGCCATTATGGCATTCAAAGTAAATTATTTACGGCTTCTTTCCAGATATAATTATTATTTTCCAACATGGCGACAGAATTTAAAATGTGTACTTGTGCAGTTTGCTTGACAAATAAAGGTATCAGATCAAAATGTCTAACGTTTATCACACCCTCAGTATGCAAAAATATTCAAGAATACATTTGGCTAAACTTTGATATTGATGTTTGTCCTTCAGTAGTTTGTTCCAACTGCAGAAGAAATTTGTTTAGTCTAAACAAATGAGAAACTGCATATCTTTCCAACTGGTTAGAGAGTATATCAAAGGTACTTTTGTATGAGTTAAATATTACTTATATATATGTATATATATATATATATATATATATGTATATATATATATATATATATATATATATGTATATATATATATATATATATATATATATATATATATATATATATATTTATATATATATATATATATATATATATGTATATATATATATATATATATATATATATATATTATATATATATATATATATATATATATTATATATATATATATATATATATATATATATATATATATATATATATATATATATTAATTAATTAATTAAATTAGTAAAAAACACTTATCTAACTTTTTCTTCTACTTGAAGTTTCATCATTGCTGGATCATCAGGAAGAGTTCCTTCCTGATACTCTTCCTGTACTTTTCCTGATGATCCAGCAATGGTGAAACTTCAAGTAGAATAAAAAGTTAGATAAGTGTTTTTTACTAATTTATTATTGCTCTGAGATACATGTTGATACAGAGCCAAATACAACTGAGAAAATCTGTAGTCTTTGCTATTTAAATCTTGATATGAATAATAAATATTACGGTTTTATAATTGAAATAAATTTTATTGAAATGTATTTTTCCTTTATTTTTTATCAATCAAGTCTGTTATATAAAAAAGTTTATAATGTAGAAATAATCCACAACTATTTAGATTCTTTTAACAAGTGAAAATATTTTGCACTTGTAGATATTGTTAACTTGTTTGTTCAAATAAATTTTTAAAAATTTATATTGTTTTTAATAACTTTAAAATTCTATATTGTTTAATAAATTTTAAAATCAAACTGTAAAGTTTGATTTAATAGTTTTATTGTTTTATTTCTTATTCAATTTTTAGTTATTTTAAAATACTTGTTAAATTATCACTGTTAATTTTAGGCAGAGGAGTTCCTCATACTTGTTGCAAAAGTAACGCTCTTAGCAATATCATAGATATCAGTGAGTCGCTTGGAGAGAAAAATGCAGAACAAATAGTTTCTGGATTGTTAAAACGCAAAATGGAATGTGAAAACATTGTAAGCGGACAGCAGTTCATGTTGTCTACAGGTGGACTTCTTCTCTCGGTTACAGTTGGAGTTAATAAAATTAAGTCAAAAAGAAAGAAAGAAAATCAGATCTCATTCCAAACTATTATGGAGCTAGCGAATGAATTAGAACTTTTTAAAAACAAAACAAAAAAATTATGTTCTACTTTATGGAGGAACGTAACTGGTGTTGTAGAATCAAGTATTAATATTAAAATGACTGAATTAGAGGAAACTCTTGATTCTTTATATGAATGCAAAACAGAGGAACTGGTTGATGGAAATCAGACAGTTTTTAGAGATATAGTTTATGTAAAAAATACAACAGAATTTATTAAATTTACAACAGAAAAAAGAGGTATCGATAACCTTAATGCAATGGTAAGAATTTCTATAGATGGTGGTCAAAACTTTTTAAAAGTTATCATTAATGTTTTTGATCCAAAAAATCACTATTCTTCATCTGAAATATATGAAGATTCTGGCATAAAACGTTGTTATATTCTTGCCATTGTGGAGTTGGTTTCAGAGGACAATGGCAATCTCCAAAAATTATTGGCTCCTCTAAAACTTGAAGAAGTAAATTTTAGTCTTGCATTTGATTTAAAGTGTGCAAACAGTATTTTTAGACTATCAGGTCACTCTGGTAAATATGCCTGTTTGTATTGTGAAGGAGAATGCTCGCTAGAAACAGGAAAACTTAGAACTTTAGGCTCCATAGACCTGTGTTATGATCAATATGTATGTGATGGGAAAAAAAGATTGAAAATGCAGGAATACAAAAATGTTATCAATCCTTGTTTAATTTACTTACAAGAAAAACAAGAAACTCTTCTTGAACACATTGTTCCTCCACCTGAGCTCCACATTTTGATGGGAGTTGTAGATAAATTTTGTGTTTGGCCACCTTTTGAAAATTGGTTGAAAACACATTACATACTAATGAGAGGGTATCATGGTGTAGGTTTAGATGGAAACAATGCAAATAGAATAATGTCCTTGTTAGATGTTTTAGAGAGAGATGTCACCTTTGCTGCAGCAATTAATATTTTACCGATAGTTAATTGTTTGCGTAAATTTTTATTAATAAAATCAGCAGTGTTTGATTCGGAACTGGGTATAGATATTTCTGTTAAAATTGAAGACTTCAAAAGTTCATTATTTAATCTTCAACTGTATACCAAAGATATTTTTGACTACAATTTAACAGTTTCATGGAAAATTCATATTTTAGTGTGTCACATTCTCCCTTTTGTAGACCACAATAATACTAGCTTAGGTAACTATGCAGAACAATGTGGTTAAGCTGTTCATCACAAATTTAAAAAAACTTGGGTGAATTATAAAAGAACTATTGGACACAAAAATTATGCAGAAAAGCTAAAATCTGCTGTAGTGAATTTCAATTTAAACAAACAATAGTGAAAATGTCATTTGTGTTATAAATATATTTGTTGAGTGTTTTTTTTTAAAATATAATAGATAAATATTATTGTTATTTTGACAACCATAATGGCTGACTTTATTTTAACTTTAAAAGAAAAAAAAAAAGAAATGATGTGTTTTAATTTTTAAATTTTACATACTTAGCACTTAGTTCAGATTTTTTTGGCAACATAAATTGTGTTTACTATTGCATATGATTGGTATAATGCAAAAAAATTTGGAGTGGGGAGAGTTTCAACCTGGTGGTCAATTTGGAGAACAGTGCATCATATTGTAAGTATTGGTCAGTATTTCATAAAATCATACGTTACTTAAAAAGTAAAGATGTTCGCCATAAAAAAAATGTATTACTTGAACATATGGACAGTATGTCTCAAAAGAAAGTTGGTGAATTTATTTACTCTCCTGATATAATTACTAAAGCATTTGAATATTTTGCTATATCCAGGTCTCTGTACAGCCAAATTTATAATGATTACAAATTACCCAGTTGGGTAAAGGAAGGTATGTTCGTGATATATGTAATTTCGTGATATTTCGCTCGGCATTTGTAGCGAACATACCTATTAGTCAAAAACATCAAAATTGCGTCAAATGGTACCCCGGGGTACTACTGTCGATTCACAAATAGTCGTTGGGTGCGTGTGATACGTCAATTGTTTACTATCAGTTTGTACATTCTTTAGCATTATTTAACGTGCGTTCAGCACATTTGTTTGGAGTACTTGTCCAACATTTTTATTTCCAGACTTGTGTTTTAAGGTAAGTAAATTATTTTTATTAAATATTAAACTAGAAAAGATGCTTGATTTAATGGTAAAACTTTTGTTTTTTTATTAACTTCCTATAACTTATGATTCCTTATCGCAGTTACACATTTTCTTAACGTTTTCACCTCAAATGAATTTACATTTTTAATCATGTTTCTTTTATTAAATATAATGACATTAAAAATTGTTTTAAGCACGATATAACTATATAGTTAAATGATAATAATATCTTTCTCTATACGAATCTGCAAATATTTTTGCAGTAAAGCCTATCACGAAATTACCTACTTAAATGCCATTCCTCCAGAAGCAATAGCTCCATCTCAATTGACAAACAGAGAGATTCAAAGTACAGAAATTCAACCACACAGTAACACTGCTATACAAACATTGTTAACTATTCCATCTGTAGAGCCAACCACACCTAACCCTAATAGGCCAAAAAGGGATTCAAGTGCAAAGTGTCTGACTCCTCCTGATCAACCTATTCCATTAACTTCAAAGGATTCTATTCCTGTATGTTCTAAAAAAAGTAAAAAAAATAAAAATGCTTCAAAAGATGATGATTGGGAGTGCGGTGTTTGTAAAAAAAGTTACAACAATGATGTAAAAAAAAAAAATGGAAAAAAATGGGTGCAGTGTTCCTATTGTTTAGTACCTTATCATGAGAGTTGTCAAACATATGAGGACATTGGTGAAGTATTTATGTGTGATACATGTTGTCAACAAGAATGTGATTTAGAAAAATAAGTTAATCAGATATAAGTTTGGTTAATATTATAGTTATTATATTAAGAGTTTTTTGTAGGTCTGTTATTTTATTTTCTAAGCTACCTATGTTAAAAGTATATTTTTTTTATATATAAATATAAAGTAATGAAAGTATTATTATAATTTTGTTAACTTATAAGCCTGACTATATTTATATTTTATGAACTTAAAGTCTGATTGAATAGTTATGAATTCAAAACAAGTGTTGATATTTTTTGTTATATTATACCAGATGTTATACTTAATTAATAAAGAAAAATTTAAATATTATTGTGTATTCACGAAATTACCTAACCACTATCACGAAATTAAATATCATATCACAAAATTACCTAACTTTTCTCAATGACTTTTGAGCTTTTATAAAAACTTATCAAAGGACTTAAAATCCCAAAACTGCATAGATTCTAGTAACTTTACTCTATGTACATCAAACAATTAAAGTAATTAAGTAAAATTACTGAAATTGACTTTGTAATTACACATCTAGTTAATTTATCACGAACATACCTTCCTTTACCCTATTAGAACTTTGACAAGAATCACTTTAAAAGTCGGATCACAAGATAGTCTGGAGTTTTCGAAAAATGTTATGATGACTATTGAAAATACACGACGTAAATAAGTATTGCTGATTGATGAAGTTTATATTGAATCCACATTAACTTATCATATCGTATTATTTGGAAGTTCTGTTTATAATGTTAAAATGTTTATTTCGTGGACCAGAGTTTTTAGTAAACAAAAACGACATTGCCGCACCTTAGCAAATATTTTTCTAAAAAATCTAGCAATAATAAAATCTCCAAGATGCTCCAAGGAGTCCAGGCGAAAGGTTTTAAAACTGTCATGAAAATGAGTTTTTATTTAAATTTTATTGTATTATATAAGAAGTATATTATAGTTTATTAACTTTATTGTATTTTTACTTTTAAGACAGCTCCTATACATTGTTATTATTATAGTTTTTTGCTCTCCTTGTTCGCATCCACTTTACTTATTAGCGCTTCGCTCGGCCTCCAGTCAATAAAAATTTGGGCGCGTTGTCAAGGCCTGTATTTCTGGAAGGCCATGATTTGAACCCATGGATAACTACCGGAATATTAAAATCATCAAAAAAGAAACAACGTTTTTACTAAAAATTTCTTTAAAAAAAACTTTGATAATGAACCAATTATAAAAAATAAAAGGTATTTTTGAGCAAGTAATAAATCGTTCAAAGAAAATATATTTTCAAATCAATTACTAAAATTCAAAGGCGACACTCAGAAAACCTGGAATGTCATTAAAAAATTAAATGGTAAAAAAAGTTATCAACAACTTGTCTTCCAAAAACAATAAACTTTTATGGCGTCGATAATGAATTAAAAATTGCAAAAACTTTTAATCAAGCTTTTGTTAGTGTTGGATCAAATTTAGCCTTAAAACTAAAACCTGGTAAATATAGCGTGGAGTCATATTTAATTGCTAACAATACAATAATGACCAACAATAAAATGAATAAAAATTAGATATTAATTGCTTTTTAAATGTTAAAACTAAACAAAGGATTAGGAGTTGATGAAATAAGCAGTAATGTTGTAATAAAATCTATGCATTACTTAATAACACCACTGTTGCATATTTTTAATCTTTCTTTAAAACAAGGAATATTTCCAGAAAGTTTTAAAACTGCAAGAGTTATGCCAGTTTTCAATACGGGTGATCCTTCCTTTAATGTCTCTAATTATAGACTTATTTCCATTCTTCCTTGTTTCTCTAAAATACTGGAACGAATAATGTATTATAGACTATTCTTTTTTCTAGAAATAAATAATGTTTTATATAAAAAACAATTTCGTTCAAAAAGGGCCATTCAACTGATCATGTTATTCTTAAATTTGTTCATGATTTTTTTCGAACCTTTAATAAAAAAAAGAATACATTAGGTATTTTAAAGCCTTTGACACAGTTGACCACCATATTTTATACTGATGTTTGCTGATAATACCAATTGATTTCTTATTCCCTAATTATGGAGTATAGTAATTAGAAATGACATCAAAACGCTTGCAAACATAAATATTTTTAAATCAAAACTAAAAAAAAATAATTTTAATTAATTAAAACGAGAAGGACTTCTTGTTGAGCAATATTTAATTGTTGGCCTTTAAAATTCGTATTGTATGTTTTTATTTTATTTGCAAAGGTTTAAAAATTTAGTTTTTTTTTTTTATTTCTTTTTTTAAAAATTTATTTTTTTAAAAACTTAATTTTATTTTTTATTTCTTATTACGAAAATCTAAATATTTTTCCTTAAAATTTTAATTCTTTTTATTATATTTTCTAATTAGGAAATCTTAATCGCAATAATTAAAAACAGTTATATATAGTTTTGAAATTTTTTATTTTTTTTAATAATATATTTAAATTTTGTTTTGTAATTTTGTTCAATTTTGTTGAACTTTGTTCAATTATATTTAAAAATAAATTTTAGCATTTATTATCTTTGTTTAAAAAAAACAACAACTTATGCATATTTTACCAATACGAGAGTTGTAATTATTTTAAACGGCAAATTTATAATAATAAAAAAAATTTCAATTTTACTACTAAAATAGCAATATATTTTTTTTTTTTAAATATTGATAAAAATGTAAAAAATCAAATAAAAATGAAACATGAAAGCAGCAAGACAATTTTAAACATTTTAGTTTCTTATAAGTTTATATTAGTCCATTGAAATCATATATTAAAATTAGAAGAAATATGACATTTTTTTTTGATGCTTGCTTTTTTTAAATAAAACCCCTTAAAATGCGCAAAATTTTTTTAAACAATTATCTTTACACAAGCAAAGAAACACTAGGCCGCACATGTCATCTACTTTAAATTACACTCTCATATATAGATAAAAATTTACAACCAAATTTTCTGAGCTCAGCTGAGCGCAGAAGGTGCTAGGCTTTTTATTACAAATGGTATCCAACCGTATATAATGTTTTAAAAACTGAAGAAGACGCATAAAGAACAGTTTTAATCATTTTAATCATGTTAAAATCTTTTTTAAATAGTAATTTTAGTGTTATTGTAAAAAGTTATGAAACATTTCATTAAAGAGGAGAGAACAAGTAAGGATTTGGAGGCTGGGAACAAATAAGCCCCAAAACTTCATCCCTCCTTAACTCCAAACGTGAGGGCAATGAGCTGATAAAATATTTTTTGTACTATTCCTAACTTGACTTTTATTCATCAATAAATTTTAAGTTTCTTAGAATTATGTTTCAGCGTTCAAAAATTATGACCATTTAAATTTGTAACCCCCTCAAATTGAGGGGGTTTAAACTTTATACGGTCATAATTTCTGAACGTTGAGAGATAATACTAACAAACTTAATATTTATTGATGAATATAAGTCTATTTTAGAATTGTATAAAAAATATTTTATAAACATGTTGCCCTCACGTTTGGGGTGGGTGTTAGGGAAGGGGGTGACAAAATTTTGGGGCTTTATTTGTTCCCAGCCTCCAGTTATTGTAATTTTTTGTAAAGCATCATTATTTGACATAATTATAAACATATAAATGTTTGGAGTCTGGTCCATGTATGGAAGCTAGCTTAAACACCAAAAAATCCTGCATCCGTCACTGAAAAGAATATTTATTATTTGTATTTATGTTACGTTTTTTATGATTTTTGACTAAATTTAGAGTAATTTCAAATCATTAGCGCTAATAGATTCTGATGTCAAATCCAGTTAATTTGTTCAACGATATGTTCTTAATGTGTTTTTGTACCAAGAAAATACTGTGTTTAAGAATTTAAAAAGTGTGTTGTACCTATCTTTCACTGATTACAAAAGATAAATTAACACTTTGGCTATTGTAAAGTAATTTTTTGTTGATCTTTGAGCTTTTTCTTAGTCATACAACAAATTTTATAATTTTTTACCTCATTTTCGCATCAAATGATTTTTTTTAAATACTATCACTGGAGCCTTGGATCAAACAAATCCAAATCTAAAATGGTTCCCATAAAAGATTGGGTAAAGGAATTTTGATCTTTAGTGTAAACAAAACTAGATCAAAGCGTATTAATGTGATTTAAAAACACATTTGCAAAATTTTTCTGTGGTTTTTTTAGGTGCTCCAAGAAGATCTAATGGTCGCATCACAGAGCACCACAGAAGAGCATTTAACTTGTCAAAAAAAAAACCAAGAGTAGGCATCGATCAGTGAAGGATCCAGCTTTTTTTGGTGTTGGAGGTAGCGAACAGACATGGCGCTAACTCCAAACATTTGTATGTCTAGAATTATGTCAAATAACGAGGCTTTGCATAATATAGCAATGATTGGAGGCTGGGAACAAAAAAGCCCTAATATTTCATCCCCCTTGCCTTAAACGTGAGAGCAACAAGTTGGAAAATAATTTTTTTGCTATTCTTAACTAAGTTTAAATTCATCGATAAACTTTTAGTTTCATAGTATTATCTCTCTGTGTTCATAAATTATGACTATATAAAGTTATAACACCTCTCAATTTGAGGGGGTTACAAATTTTACATGGTCATAATTTTTGAACGCTTATAGATTGTGAAATAATACTTAAAATTTATTGATGTATGCAAATTTAGTTGGAATAGCAAAAAAATTATTTTGTCAACTTGCTGCTCCCACGTTTGGGGCAGAGGGATAATATTTTTGGGCATTTTTGTTCCCCAGCATCCAATTATTGCAACTTTTTAAGAAGCATAATTATTTGACATTAGTATAAACATGCAAATGTTTGGATATTGTTCTCAGTCACCAAAAAATGCTAGATCCATTACTGCCACAGATCTTTTGTTTCTAAAGCAAATTTGCTTCAGAATTCTGCGTTTAAACGCTGCAAATGTACAAAAAATATTTATATATATATAAATTTTCAGACTAAGACAAATATCTCCAAAAACAAAAGGAAAAAAAATTTTCTTTGAAATATTCTACAAAGATTCAAAGTTTGCCGTTGGTATCGGATCAAAATTCAAATTATTAGAACCATTTAATAACAAGAAAGCAAGAAAATAATCGCTGTAGCTTCTTGAATCCACTCTTCTTCTACTTTAATAGTTCTTTACAAGAACTATTTACTTGAAGTAGCTTATGAAGCTTCTCCATGCTCATTACGCACTCTACATTATCTTGAAAAAATTTTACTCTAAGCACAGCAAAATGAGTTTTTTCTTACGAAATATTTTTCTTAAAACAAGAAATACGTTTTTTTGTTTTAAGAAATAAATATCCTACCTTGCAATTTATTTTTAAAAACAAGAAATATATTTCTTGTTTTGAGAAATAAATTTCTCTAACAATGCTCAATAGGTTTACAATTTTGTAAATCTATTGAGCATATCTGCAAGTTCTGTTGAGTTGTTAGCGACTTTGAAAGATTTTAAAAGTTTTGAAATTCATTGTTTCCAAAAAGTCTTAGGGAGTTTCATCCAAAAAGCATTTTTTCAAACTATGACCTAGAATATTAGAAATTAAACGAGTAGTCTGGTGAAATATACAACTCAAGATCTAGTGGCTGGTTTTTATCTATAAAAACTGCTTTCAGAAGGATTTCAGAATTGATTCTCAGAATTGATATCCGTTTTTACATCTTTTTAGAACTCCGTTTGTTTTTGATTACAGAACTTTTTACGATTTTTTATTGCGATCTCGGTCAAACGATGCTAACACCTGCACTAAACACATCTATGGTTTTACCATGATTTGAATTTCACCTCTGCAGCAGGCTCATTATACATCTGCCAATTGTCTTGTTGATCTTAAAGGTTTAAATTAAAAATAATGCAATGTAGATAAAATAAGATTTAAAATGACACTGCTAAAAACTTATTGCATTTAATTTTGACAATATAAAATTAAACTGCTATTTCTATCGATTTCATTTTTACTATATTCCTACTAATTTTAAGAAAAGTCTGTCATTGGAAAAAAAAAATTGGTTTAGAGTTATTGTTTTTTAATTTTACATCTCATTTTAAACCATTTTGCAAGTCTTTGTTTTTAAACAATTAATTACCTAATGACATAAACTATTCTTCAAAAATAAGACTAAAATATCAAAACTTATGAAACTAAGTTTTGCTTTAAAAATTGCAGAATCAGAAAAGTCACAGGTCAAAAACCGCAATCCTCTGAAAAGAGAAATGTATTCAATCATTCTATCAATCTCTTTAAGTATTTTATTACTCTGAATAATAACCTGCCTGATTATAGAGTAATGCAACTTGAACTTCATGAAATTCGAGGCGATTGAAACAGTCAATATAGAATTTATTAATTTTCACCTAATAGTCTGATTTTTTCCGACATTTATATATATTTTTTGCAAATAAATACTAATCTAAACAATTTTAAAATTAAAAACTTATACATTTTGTTTTTGCATAAAGGTATTTTAAAGTGAAGTAGATTTATCTTTACCTTACTATTTTTTAACCTTTTATGGTTTTATAATATAAATAGTTGATTATCCAGCTCAACAAATTAAATTACGGCTACGGCTAAATGAAGCTCTCCGACATGATGGCAGGAGGTTATCAAGAATACTGGTCGGTCAGAAAACTGACCTAATCTTGTACAAACCTCTTTTAAATAGCTAGGGCTTGAAGTGAGAGAACTGCATGAGATCAAAAACATCTAAGAAATTTCTAATTACTATGTATTGGGCTTCAACGCTATTGTGTTTAAAACCACGTTTTTTTTAATTTCACAACGAATTTGTGCGTTTTGAAAATACCACCAGTTAGCAAAAATAATAGTAATAAAAATGCGCACAATTGGTATATAAAAAAAAACCTTCCATTATTTATAACGACGTTATTATATAGTTAAAGATTTGTAAATTTCTACTCGTTTGATTTCCAATTGTTTGAAAATGCCCTTAAAAACTTAAAAAATGTAAACTTTAAAAGAGTGGCGCGAGTATAGATAGTCATCTAAAATAAAAAACATAAAAATTACATTATGGAAACTATTCCTTGGGAGTATTTTATGACACTCCGCGTATTAAAGTTCGTTCATGAGGGTCAAATGTGGTGGGCTACTGAGCAGTCATAACCACTCTTGAAGACTGAATATGCCGAGTTTCAAATTCCCTGATCGCAATCACTTATATTAAGATATACAACATATCCCATCTAATTAAAAAATATTGGGACATCTCAGGACAACCCTTGACCTCTACTAAAATGACCATTTGAGCAGTAATGACTACTTCTAAAGACTAAATATGCCCAGATTTGAATTCCCTGACAGCAGTTGCATATATTTAGATATACAACATGTCCTACCTAATTTAAAAACTATCGAGAAACCCCATAACCACCTTTGATAGCCCTTAAAATAAACACTTATGTGGTCATGACCACTCCAAAAATTAAAATGGGGCTCAAAAAAGAAATTTTTGACCCCAAAAATCTCTATAAACATGTATTATATGACTATTTTTAATCCATAAATAGTTTCGCCATTTTTAAATAATTCTGGCCCATTTTGCGATGTATTAGAGCAAAAAAAGTTCCGTAAATGTCCTTAACTCTTGATATTGATTTTCACAACTTTTTTAGATAACTACAAGAAACGCATGAAAAATTTAATATAATTGAACTTTTTTTTTTTCATGCTGACACAAATATAGATGAGATGAATGTACAAACCTTTAAAATCAAATCACCGAAAGTTAGTGGGGATAGAAGGGGTGTTAAAGGCTTGATAATATTAATCATACTTTCCAGTATTTGGCAAAAAAGAAAGAAAAATAAAAATTTACCATCATTACTTTATTATAAAATCGGGGTTCTGAGCCACAGTTTAGTATTTTATGTGAATTGTGCCAGTGATGTTTGAAACTAGCGCTTCAATAAGTTATTGAATTTTATTCCAGTCTTCGGCAACATCACATTCCAGTCATCGACAGAAAAAAAAAATTTCAATTTGCTAAGGTTTTTAGGGAGATACTTTTAAAAAATATTGCATTCTTGATTGTTATGACAGCAACACAGCAACTACCTTTAGACGATTATTAATGTTTTGTAAAGTTCTATTTGGACGATCATTAAAGATTGCAACACAGTAATTCCCAAGGAGATTAATTCCAAGCTTTAAAGTTCTCTTTAAAGTTTGGAATTAATCTAAATTGAATATCTAAATTGAATATCTAAATGTTTTTATTAATATTAAATGTGTTTATATTCTTCTAAATCTATAAAAAAAAAACAATTAAATTAAAAGTAAAATAAAGTTAAGATGTCTCCTTAAATAAGCAGTTGCTAAGAAATGGCATTAAAACTCCGATATAATGAGGAGGATATTAAAACCCCGATATAATGAGGAGGATATTAAAACTCCGATATAATGAGGAGGATATTGGCAATGCAGTTCACAATGTTAAGAGCTAAATTTGTTATTTTTAATTCACTATTAGTTAAATAATTTTATAATAAAGTTTTACTGAACTCAAGGAGATCCTATTGAGCAGCTTAATTCTAGGTCTCAAATCTTATCTGATAAATATTGCATTAATCCTATAAAATTAGTGGGAGCAGGCTTAACTATAAAGTTGTAAGTTATTTTAACTCATTAAACTTTCATATTATTATTCAAGCTTTTTTTTAAAAAAAATCGATAGCCATAAAAACATTCAATCCATTTATATTTGGACATTTAGATGCGACGACTCGGTCATTGAATGTTTTCATTTAGAATCATTGCGTTTTTCACTAGGAAAAATTGGTTTAATTGTTTACAAAGAAGAAATACAGAAGAATATTAAATTGCTTGTACTTTGTAAATTTTTGCCCTGACACTCCTTTTTAATATTGTTTTCTTGCATTTTTAAATTCTTTTTTCCTTTAGGTGTAATCAAGGAATCTTTCTTATCTCCCCTTTTTTACTCCATCAATACCGCTTTCTAAAAGAACAGGTATAAGCAAATCTCTTATGCATTATCGATGGTTTCCTTCGCCAAAGTTTCTAATCTCATTGTTTTTAAAGTCAGAACAGTTGCATAAGAATTCCATGCAATAATTTTTCTGACAATTCCTCAAATAGTTTCCATGTTAGAGATAACTGATAAAAAAATCAAGTAGAATTGAAATTTGCAAAAAAGAAGAAAACACACCCACGGCTGGAGTAAAAAGAAAATTATGCTGTGGTGCTTAAAAACCACAAAAATTAAGCAGAAAACAGTGTTTCCTCTTTTAGTTAGAATTGTAAGTTTTTATTAAACGCTGTAATATTCAAAAAACAGACTTTTAAATATTTTTTTAAAAGTATGTTTTTTATAGTTAATGAAAACTTTAAAAAACATACTTTTTCGTTTTGCAGCGTATCATTTAAGTACCTGTGCTTAAAGAAGTACCTTATTTTCAATATTTTATAAGTGTCGAATACTGGAGAACAAAAAAGTTAACCTTAAAATGTTGTCCTGTATTCAACATTTTGAGTCTTTGGTGGCTATAACTTATTTATTTTTGGACGTCTCACTCTATGTGTATTAAGGAGATGACTTTTATACAACCTCGTTTCCCTGTATCATAATTTGATGAGTTTTCTTTTAAGATTAAATAGAATATTACATTCAAGACAATTTGATAAAAAAACCTCACGCACAAAATGATTTTAAGAGTTTTATTTATTAGCTTTTTGGCCAAATTTTTAAAGTCACTGTAAGCAGATACAAAATTAACACAAGCTGTAGAGTCACATGCATACAACATTATATAGGATCATCAAACGCACAAGGAAGTCAAATATTCACAATAATCAGATAGTTCTTCAAAATCTTCAACACGGAACAATTGACTTCTGAACCAATGGTTAGCTCATGAGTAAGAAATGAATGAACAAATTTTACGCAATTTGATCCGGGTTTCTGGCATCAGTATAAACGCAAGAAGGGCTACAATGGTACGAAAGTTCCAGTGAGCATTGCTGATGTTTGGAATCTGTTTGAAATTCAAGAAGGGGATCTCATTCCTCTCAGTTGAGTGACGGAAGACCCGAGTGAGGTTGTAGAGAAACTTCATGTCATCTCTCTAGCCGACTGTTTCCTTAATCTCAGTTTTACCGTAGCTGAATGCTGCTTTCAATTTATCGTATTTGTTCATCAAATCCTGCCCAAAGAAATACTCGATGTTTGAAAGCAAAGAACGCGGTCTAGCACATGGTGCTGGCAAATGATGAACTTGGGTGTGGGGTGACCTTTCTCTTCGAACATTTGCTGCAGCCGAACAACAACGCCTATTTTCTTGCCGGTATTCACGTTTGTTG